>NW_027480696.1:300000-450931 GCF_051401765.1 Calliopsis andreniformis | reverse complement strand
CAGGGTCAGTTTCAGGAGCTGTGTCAGGAGCAGTGTCATGGAGCAGTGTCAGTGTAGGGAGCAGTGTCAGGAGAAGTGTCACGGGCTGTGTCAGGAGCAGTGTCAGTGTCAGGAGCAGTTTCAGGAGCATTATCAGTATCAGCAGCAGTGTCTGTGTCAGTAGCAGTGTCAGGAGCAGTGTCAGTGTGAAGAGCAGTCCGAGGAGCAGTGTCAGTGACAGGAGCAGTGTCAGTGTCAGTGTCACTGTCATCAGCAGTGTCAGCGTCAGTGTCAGGAGCACTGTCAGGAGCATTGTCAGGATCAGCAGCAGCGTCAGTGTCAGGAGCAGTGGTAGCAGCAGTGGCAGTGTCAGGAGCAGTGTCAGATGCAGTGACAGGAGCAGTGTCAGTGTCAGCATCAGGAGCAGCGTCAGTGTCAGGAGCAGTTCCAGGAGCAGTGTCAGTGTCAGGAGGAGTGTCAGGATCAGTTTGAGGTGTAGTGTTAGTGTCAGGAGCAGTGTCAGTGCCAGGAGCTGTGTCAGGAGCAGCGTCAGTGTCAGGAAGAGTGTCTGGAGCAGTGTCAGGAGCAGTGTCAGTGTCACCAGCAGTGTCAGTAGCAGTGAGAGTGTCAGTATCAGCAGCAGTGTCAGAAGCAGTGACAGGAGCATTGACAGTATCAGCAGAAGTGTCTGTGTCAGGAGCAGTGTCAGGAGCAGTGTCAGTGTCAGGAGCAGTGTCAGTGTCAGTACCAGGTGCAGTGTCTGTGTCAGGACCAGCAGCAATGTCAGGAGCAATGTCAGGAGCAGTTTCAGGACCAGCAAGTGCCAGGAGCAGTCTCAGGACAAGTGTCAGACACAGGAGCAGTGTCAGTGTCTGTGACGGGAGCAGTGTCAGTGTCAGTGTCACAGTCATGAGCAGTGTGAGCGTCAGTGTCAGGAGCAGTGTCAGGAGCATTGTCAGGATCAGCAGCAGTGTCAGTGTCAGGAGCAGTGTCAGGAGCATTGTCAGTGTCAGGACCAGTGTCAGGAGCAGTGTCAGGAGCAGTGTCAGTGTCAGGAGCAGTGTCAGGAGCAGTGTCAGGAGCAGTGACAGGAGCAGTGGCAGGAGCAGTGTCGGTGTCAGGAGCAGTGTCAAGAGCAGTGTCAGGAGCAGTGTCAGTGTCAGGAGCAGTGTCAGGAGCAGTGTCAGGAGCTGTGTCAGGAGCTGTGTCAGGAGCAGTGTCAGTGTCAGAAGCAGTGTCAGGAGCAGTGTCATCGTCAGTAGCTGTGTCAGAAGTAGTTTCAGGAGCAGTGTCAGGAGCAGTGTCAGGTTCAGGAGCAGTGTCAGTGCCAGGAGTTGTGTCAGGAGCAGTTTCAGGAGCAGTGTCAGTGACAGTAGCTGTGTCAGGAGCAGTGTCAGTGTCTGGAGCAGTGTCAGGAGCAGTGTCAGGAGCAGGGTCAGTTTCAGGAGCTGTGTCAGGAGCAGTGTCATGGAGCAGTGTCAGTGTAGGGAGCAGTGTCAGGAGAAGTGTCACGAGCTGTGTCAGGCGCAGTGTCAGTGTCAGGAGCAGTTTCAGGAGCATTATCAGTATCAGCAGCAGTGTCTGTGTCAGTAGCAGTGTCAGGAGCAGTGTCAGTGTGAAGAGCAGTCTGAGGAGCAGTGTCAGTGACAGGGGCAGTGTCAGTGTCAGTGTCACTGTCATCAGCAGTGTCAGCGTCAGTGTCAGGAGCACTGTCAGGAGCATTGTCAGGATCAGCAGCAGCGTCAGTGTCAGGAGCAGTGGTAGCAGCAGTGACAGTGTCAGGAGCAGTGTCAGGTGCAGTGTCAGGAGCAGTGTCAGTGTCAGGAGCAGTGTCAGTGTCAGGAGCAGTGACAGGAGCTGTGCCATGAGCAGTGTCAGTGTCAGGAGCAGTGTCAGGAGCAGTGTCAGGAGCAGTGTCAGGAGCAGGGTCAGTTTCAGGAGCAGTGTCAGTGTCAGGAGCAGTGACAGGAGCTGTGCCATGAGCAGTGTCAGTGTCAGGAGCAGTGTCTGGAGCAGTGTCAGGAGCAGTGTCAGGAGCAGGGTCAGTTTCAGGAGCTGTGTCAGGAGCAGTCTCATGGAGCAGGGTCAGTGTCAGGAGCTGTGTCAGGAGCAGTGTCATGGAGCAGTGTCAGTGTCACGAGCAGTGTCAGGAGAAGTGTCAGGAGCCGTGTCAGGAGCAGTGTCAGGAGCAGTGTCAGTCTCAGGAGCCGTGTCAGCAGCACTGTCAGGATCAGCAGCAGTGTCTGTGTCAGGAGCAGTGTGAGGAGCAGTGTCAGTGTCTGGAGCAGTCTCAGGAGCAGTGTTAGGTTCAGGAGCAGTGTCAGTGTCAGGAGCTGTGTCTGGAGCAGTTTCAGGAGCAGTGTCAGTGAAAGTAGCTTTGTCACGAGCAGTGTCCGTTTCAGCAGCAGTGTTAGGTACAGTGGCAGGGGCAGTGTCAGTGTAAGGAGCAGTGTCAGGAGCAGTGTCAGGAGCAGTGTCAGGAGCAGGGTCAGTTTCAGGAGCAGTGTCAGTGTCAGGAGCAGTGACAGGAGCTGTGCCATGAGCAGTGTCAGTGTCAGGAGCAGTGTCTGGAGCAGTGTCAGGAGCAGTGTCAGGAGCAGGGTCAGTTTCAGGAGCTGTGTCAGGAGCAGTCTCATGGAGCAGTGTCAGTGTAGGGAGCAGTGTCAGGAGAAGTGTCACGAGCTGTGTCAGGAGCAGTGTCAGTGTCAGGAGCAGTTTCAGGAGCATTATCAGTATCAGCAGCAGTGTCTGTGTCAGTAGCAGTGTCAGAAGCAGTGTCAGTGTGAAGAGCAGTCTGAGGAGCAGTGGCAGTGACAGGGGCAGTGTCAGTGTCAGGAGCAGTGTCTGGAGCAGTGTCAGGAGCAGTGTCAGGAGCAGGGTCAGTTTCAGGAGCTGTGTCAGGAGCAGTCTCATGGAGCAGTGTCAGTGTAGGGAGCAGTGTCAGGAGAAGTGTCACGAGCTGTGTCAGGAGCAGTGTCAGTGTCAGGAGCAGTTTCAGGAGCATTATCAGTATCAGCAGCAGTGTCTGTGTCAGTAGCAGTGTCAGAAGCAGTGTCAGTGTGAAGAGCAGTCTGAGGAGCAGTGGCAGTGACAGGGGCAGTGTCAGTGTCAGTGTCACTGTCATCAGCAGTGTCAGCGTCAGTGTCAGGAGCACTGTCAGGAGCATTGTCAGGATCAGCAGCAGCGTCAGTGTCAGGAGCAGTGGTAGCAGCAGTGACAGTGTCAGGAGCAGTGTCAGGAGCAGTGTGAGGACCAGTGTCAGTGTCAGGAGTTGTGTCAGGAGCAGTGTCAGGAGCAGTGTCAGTGACAGTAGCTGTGTCTGGAGCAGTGTCAGGAGCAGTGTCAGGAGCAGGGTCAGTGTCAGGAGCTGTGTCAGGAGCAGTGTCAAGGAGCAGTGTCAGTGTCACGAGCAGTGTCAGGAGAAGTGTCAGGAGCCGTGTCAGGAGCAGTGTCAGGAGCAGTGTCAGTGTCTGGAGCAGTGTCAGGAGCAGTGTCAGGAGCCGTGTCAGGAGCAGTGTCAGGAGCAGTGTCAGTGTCAGGAGCAGTGTCAGGAGCAGGGTCAGTTTCAGGAGCTGTGTCAGGAGCAGTGTCATGGAGCAGTGTCAGTGTAGGGAGCAGTGTCAGGAGAAGTGTCACGAGCTGTGTCAGGAGCAGTGTCGGTGTCAGGAGCAGCTTCAGGAGCATTATCAGTATCAGCAGCAGTGTCTGTGTCAGTAGCAGTGTCAGGAGCAGTGTCAGTGTGAAGAGCAGTCTGAGGAGCAGTGTCAGTGACCGGGGCAGTGTCAGTGTCAGTGTCACTGTCATCAGCAGTGTCAGCGTCAGTGTCAGGAGCAGTGTCAGGAGCAGGGTCAGTTTCAGGAGCAGTGTCAGTGTCAGGAGCAGTGACAGGAGCTGTGCCATGAGCAGTGTCAGTGTCAGGAGCAGTGTCTGGAGCAGTGTCAGGAGCAGTGTCAGGAGCAGGGTCAGTTTCAGGAGCTGTGTCAGGAGCAGTCTCATGGAGCAGTGTCAGTGTAGGGAGCAGTGTCAGGAGAAGTGTCACGAGCTGTGTCAGGAGCAGTGTCAGTGTCAGGAGCAGTTTCAGGAGCATTATCAGTATCAGCAGCAGTGTCTGTGTCAGTAGCAGTGTCAGGAGCAGTGTCAGTGTGAAGAGCAGTCTGAGGAGCAGTGTCAGTGACAGGGGCAGTGTCAGTGTCAGTGTCACTGTCATCAGCAGTGTCAGCGTCAGTGTCAGGAGCAGTGCCAGGAGCAGTGTCAGTGTCAGTATCAGGAGCAGCGTCAGTGTCAGGAGCAGTGCCAGGACCAGTGTCAGTGTCAGGAGCAGTGTCAGGAGCAGTGTCAGTGTCAGAAGCTGTGTCAGGTGCAGGGTCAGTGTCAGGATCAGTGACGGGGGCAGTGCCAGTGTCAGTTGCAGTGTCTGGAGCAGCGTCAGGAGCAGTGACAGTGTCAGGAGCAGTGTCAGTGTCAGTACCAGGTGCAGTGCCAGTGTCAGGACCAGCGGCAATGTCAGGAGCAATGTCAGGAGCAGTGTCAGGACCAGCCAGTGTCAGAAGCAGTCTCAGGACAAGTGTTAGACACAGGAGCAGTGTCAATGTCAGGATCAGTGTCAGTGTCTGTGACGGGAGCAGTGTCAGTGTCAGTGTCACAGTCATGAGCAGTGTCAGCATCAGTGTCAGGAGCAATGTCAGGAGCATTGTCAGGATCAGCAGCAGTGTCAGTGTCAGGAGCAGTGCCAGGAGCAGTGTCAGGAGCAGTGTCAGTGTCAGGAGCAGTGTGAGGAGCCGTGCCAGTGTCAGTTGCAGTGTCTGGAGCAGCGTCAGGAGCAGTGGCAGTGTCAGTAGCAGTGTCAGCGTCAGTACCAGAAACAGTGCCTGTGTCAGGAGCAGTGTCAGTGTCAGTACCAGGTGCAGTGCCTGTGTCAGGAGCAGTGTCAGGAGCAGCGTCAGGAGCAGTGACAGGAGCAGTGTCAGTGTCAGCATCAGGAGCAGCGTCAGTGTCAGGAGCAGTTCCAGGAGCAGTGTCAGTGTCAGGAGGAGTGTCAGGAGCAGTTTGAGGTGTACTGTCAGTGTCAGGAGCAGTGTCAGTGCCAGGAGCTGTGTCAGGAGCAGTGTCAGTGTCAGGAGGAGTGTCTGGAGCAGTGTCAGGAGCAGTGTCAGTGTCAGGAGCAGTGTCAGTAGCAGTGAGAGTGTCAGTATCAGGAGCAGTGTCAGAAGCAGTGACAGGAGCATTGACAGTATCAGCAGAAGTTTCTGTGTCAGGAGCAGTGTCAGGAGCAGTGTCAGTGTCAGAAGCTGTGTCAGGAGTAGGGTCAGTGTCAGGATCAGTGTCAGGTTCAGTGCCAGTGTCAGTTGCAGTGTCTGGAGCAGCGTCAGGATTAGTGACAGTGTCAGGAGCAGTGTCAGTGTCAGTACCAGGTGCAGTGTCTGTGTCAGTACCAGCGGCAATGTCAGGAGCAATGTCAGGAGCAGTTTCAGGACCAGCAAGTGCCAGGAGCAGTCTCAGGACAAGTGTCAGGCACAGGAGCAGTGTCAGTGTCAGTGTCACAGTCATGAGCAGTGTGAGCGTCAGTGTCAGGAGCAGTGTCAGGAGCATTGTCAGGATCAGCAGCAGTGTCTGTGTCAGGAGCAGTGTCAGTGTCAGGAGCAGTATCAGTGTCAGTGTCAGGAGCTGTGTCAGGAGCTGTGTCAGAAGCAGTGTCAGAGTCAGAAGCAGTGTCAGTTACAGGAGCTATTTCAGGCGTTGTGTCAGGTGCAGTATCAGTGTCAGTGTCTGGAGCAGTGTCAAGAGCTTTGTCAGGATCAGCAGCAGTGTGAGTGTCAGGAGCAGTGTCAGTAGCAGTGAGAGTGTCAGTATCAGGAGGAGTGTCAGTTTCAGGAGCAGTGTCAGAAGCAGTGTCAGGAGCATTGTCAGTATCAGCAGCAGTGTCTGTGTCAGGAGCAGTGTCAGGAGCTGTGTCAGTGTCAGGAGCAGAGTCAGGACCAGCGCCAATGTAAGGAGCAGTATCAGGACCAGTGCCAGTGTCAGAAGCAGTCTCAGGACAAGTGTCAGTTACAGGAGCAGTGTCAGTGTCAGGATCAGTCTCAGTCTCTGTGCCGGGAGCAGTGTCAGTGTCAGAGTCACTGTAATGAGCAGTGTCAGTGTCTGTGTCAGGAGCAGTGTCAGTGTCAGTGTCAGGAGCTGTGTCAGGAGCTGTGTCAGGAGCAGTGTCAGTGTCAGAAGCAGTGTCAGGAGCAGTGTCATCGTCAGGAGCTGTGTCAGAAGTAGTTTCAGGAGCAGTGTCAGTGTCAGTGTCTGGAGCAGTGTCAGGAGCAGTGTCAGGTTCAGGAGCAGTGTCAGTGTCAGGAGTTGTGTCAGGAGCAGTGTCAGGAGCAGTGTCAGTGACAGTAGCTGTGTCAGGAGCAGTGTCAGTGTCTGGAGCAGTGTCAGGAGCAGTGTCAGGACAAGTGTCAGACACAGGAGCAGTATCAGCGTCAGGATCAGCAGCAGTGTCAGTGTCAGGTGAAGTGTCAGGAGCCGTGCCAGTGTCAGTTGCAGTGTCTGGAGCAGCGTCAAGAGCAGTGGCAGTGCCAGTAGCAGTGTCAGCGTCAGTACCAGAAACAGTGCCTGTGTCAGGAGCAGTGTCAGTGTCAGTACCAGGTGCAGTGCCTGTGTCAGGAGCAGTGTCAGGAGCAGCGTCAGGAACAGTGACAGGAGCAGTGTCAGTGTCAGCATCAGGAGCAGCGTCAGTGTCAGGAGCAGTTCCAGGAGCAGTGTCAGTGTCAGGAGGAGTGTCAGGAGCAGTTTGAGGTGTAGTGTTAGTGTCAGGAGCAGTGTCAGTGCCAGGAGCTGTGTCAGGAGCAGTGTCAGTGTCAGGAAGAGTGTCTGGAGCAGTGTCAGGAGCAGTGTCAGTGTCACGAGCAGTGTCAGTAGCAGTGAGAGTGTCTGTATCAGCAGCAGTGTCAGAAGCAGTGACAGGAGCAGTGTCAGTGTCAGAAGCTGTGTCAGGAGCAGGGTCAGTGTCAGGATCAGTGTCAGGTTCAGTGCCAGTGTCAGTTGCTGTGTCTGTAGCAGCGTCAGGAGCAGTGACAGTGTCAGGAGCACTGTCAGTGTCAGTACCAGGTGCAGTGTCTGTGTCAGGACCAGCAGCAATGTCAGGAGCAATGTCAGGAGCAGTTTCAGGACCAGCAAGTGCCAGGAGCAGTCTCAGGACAAGTGTCAGACACAGGAGCAGTGTCAGTGTCTGTGACGGGAGCAGTGTCAGTGTCAGTGTCACAGTCATGAGCAGTGTGAGCGTCAGTGTCAGGAGCAGTGTCAGGAGCATTGTCAGGATCAGCAGCAGTGTCAGTGTCAGGAGCAGTGTCAGGAGCATTGTCAGTGTCAGGAGCAGTGTCAGGAGCAGTGTCAGGAGCAGTGTCAGTGTCAGGAGCAGTGTCAGGAGGAGTGTCAGGAGCAGTGACAGGAGCAGTGGCAGTGGCAGGAGCAGTGCCAGGAGCAGTGTCAGTGACAGGAGCAGTGTCAGGATCAGTGTCAGTGTCAGGAGCAGCATCAGGTGCATGCTCAGGATCAGCAGCTGTGTCAGTATCAGCAGCAGTGTCAGTAGCTGTTCGAGGAGCAGTGTCAGTTCCAGGAGCAGTGTCACAAACAGTGTCAGTGTCAGCAGCAGTGTCAGGAGCAGTGTCAGGAGCAGTGTCAGTGTCAGGAGCATTCTCAGGACCAGTGCCAGTGTCAGGAGCAGTGTCAGTGTGAGCAGCAGTGTCAGGAACAGGGGCAGGAGCAGTGTCAGTGTCACGAGCTGTCTCAGGAGCAGTGTCAGTGTCTGGAGCAATGTCGCGAGCAGTATCAGGAGCAGTGTCAGTGTCAGGAGCAGTGTCAGTGTCAGGAGCAGTGTCAGTGCCAGGAGCAGTGACAGGAGCTGTGCTATGAGCAGTGTCAGTGTCAGGAGCAGTGTCAGGAGCAGTGTCAGTGTCAGGAGCAGTGTCAGGAGCAGTGACAGGAGCAGTGGCAGGAGCAGTGTCGGTGTCAGGAGCAGTGTCAGGAGCAGTGTCAGGAGCAGTGTCAGTGTCAGGAGCAGAGTCAGGACCAGCGCCAATGTAAGGAGCAGTGTCAGGACCAGTGCCAGTGTCAGAAGCAGTCTCAGGACAAGTGTCAGTTACAGGAGCAGTGTCAGTGTCAGGATCAGTCTCAGTCTCTGTGCCGGGAGCAGTGTCAGTGTCAGAGTCACTGTCATGAGCAGTGTCAGGAGCAGTGTCAGTGTCAGTGTCAGGAGCTGTGTCAGGAGCTGTGTCAGGAGCAGTGTCAGTGTCAGAAGCAGTGTCAGGAGCAGTGTCATCGTCAGTAGCTGTGTCAGAAGTAGTTTCAGGAGCAGTGTCAGGAGCAGTGTCAGGTTCAGGAGCAGTGTCAGTGCCAGGAGTTGTGTCAGGAGCAGTGTCAGGAGCAGAGTCAGTGACAGTAGCTGTGTCAGCAGCAGTGTCAGTGTCTGGAGCAGTGTCAGGAGCAGTGTCAGGAGCAGGGTCAGTTTCAGGAGCTGTGTCAGGAGCAGTGTCATGGAGCAGTGTCAGTGTAGGGAGCAGTGTCAGGAGAAGTGTCACGAGCTGTGTCAGGCGCAGTGTCAGTGTCAGGAGCAGTTTCAGGAGCATTATCAGTATCAGCAGCATTGTCTGTGTCAGTAGCAGTGTCAGGAGCAGTGTCAGTGTGAAGAGCAGTCTGAGGAGCAGTGTCAGTGACAGGGGCAGTGTCAGTGTCAGTGTCACTGTCATCAGCAGTGTCAGCGTCAGTGTCAGGAGCACTGTCAGGAGCATTGTCAGGATCAGCAGCAGCGTCAGTGTCAGGAGCAGTGGTAGCAGCAGTGACAGTGTCAGGAGCAGTGTCAGGTGCAGTGTCAGGAGCAGTGTCAGTGTCAGGAGCAGTGTCAATGTCAGGAGCAGTGACAGGAGCTGTGCCATGAGCAGTGTCAGTGTCAGGAGCAGTGTCAGGAGCAGTGTCAGGAGCAGTGTCAGGAGCAGGGTCAGATTCAGGAGCAGTGTCAGTGTCAGGAGCAGTGACAGGAGCTGTGCCATGAGCAGTGTCAGTGTCAGGAGCAGTGTCTGGAGCAGTGTCAGGAGCAGTGTCAGGAGCAGGGTCAGTTTCAGGAGCTGTGTCAGGAGCAGTCTCATGGAGCAGTGTCAGTGTAGGGAGCAGTGTCAGGAGAAGTGTCACGAGCTGTGTCAGGAGCAGTTTCAGGAGCATTATCAGTATCAGCAGCAGTGTCTGTGTCAGTAGCAGTGTCAGGAGCAGTGTCAGTGTGAAGAGCAGTCTGAGGAGCAGTGTCAGTGACAGGGGCAGTGTCAGTGTCAGTGTCACTGTCATCAGCAGTGTCAGCGTCAGTGTCAGGAGCACTGTCAGGAGCATTGTCAGGATCAGCAGCAGCGTCAGTGTCAGGAGCAGTGGTAGCAACAGTGACAGTGTCAGGAGCAGTGTCAGGAGCAGTGTGAGGACCAGTGTCAGTGTCAGGAGTTGTGTCAGGAGCAGTGTCAGGAGCAGTGTCAGTGACAGTAGCTGTGTCTGGAGCAGTGTCAGGAGCAGTGTCAGGAGCAGTGTCAGGACCAGTGCCAGTGTCAGAAGCAGTCTCAGGCCAAGTGTCAGTTACAGGAGCAGTGTCAGCGTCAGGATCAGTGTCAGTGGCTGTGCCGGGAGCAGTGACTGTGTCAGTGTCACTGTCATGAGCAGTGTCAGTGTCAGTACCAGGAGCGGCGCCTGTGTCAGGAGCAGAGTCAGTGTCAGTACCAGCAGCAGTGCCTGTGTCAGGAGCAGTTTCAGGAGCAGTGTCAGGAGCAGTGCCAGGAGCAGTGTCAGTGTCAGTATCAGGAGCAGCGTCAGTGTCAGGAGCAGTGCCAGGACCAGTGTCAGTGTCAGGAGCAGTGTCAGGAGCAGTGTCAGTGTCAGAAGCTGTGTCAGGAGCAGGGTCAGTGTCAGGATCAGTGACGGGGGCAGTGCCAGTGTCAGTTGCAGTGTCTGGAGCAGCGTCAGGAGCAGTGACAGTGTCAGGAGCAGTGTCAGTGTCAGTACCAGGTGCAGTGCCAGTGTCAGGACCAGCGGCAATGTCAGGAGCAATGTCAGGAGCAGTGTCAGGACCAGCCAGTGTCAGAAGCAGTCTCATGACAAGTGTTAGACACAGGAGCAGTGTCAGTGTCAGGATCAGTGTCAGTGTCTGTGACGGGAGCAGTGTCAGTGTCAGTGTCACAGTCATGAGCAGTGTTAGCATCAGTGTCAGGAGCAATGTCAGGAGCATTGTCAGGATCAGCAGCAGTGTCAGTGTCAGGAGCAGTGCCAGGAGCAGTGTCAGGAGCAGTGTCAGTGTCAGGAGCAGTGTGAGGAGCCGTGCCAGTGTCAGTTGCAGTGTCTGGAGCAGCGTCAGGAGCAGTGGCAGTGTCAGTAGCAGTGTCAGCGTCAGTACCAGAAACAGTGCCTGTGTCAGGAGCAGTGTCAGTGTCAGTACCAGGTGCAGTGCCTGTGTCAGGAGCAGTGTCAGGAGCAGCGTCAGGAGCAGTGACAGGAGCAGTGTCAGTGTCAGCATCAGGAGCAGCGTCAGTGTCAGGAGCAGTTCCAGGAGCAGTGTCAGTGTCAGGAGGAGTGTCAGGAGCAGTTTGAGGTGTACTGTCAGTGTCAGGAGCAGTGTCAGTGCCAGGAGCTGTGTCAGGAGCAGTGTCAGTGTCGGGAGGAGTGTCTGGAGCAGTGTCAGGAGCAGTGTCTGTGTCAGGAGCAGTGTCAGGAGCAGTGTCAGTGCCAGAAGCTGTGTCAGGAGCAGGGTCAGTGTCAGGAGCAGTGTCAGGAGCAGGGTCAGTTTCAGGAGCTGTGTCAGGAGCAGTGTCATGGAGCAGTGTCAGTGTAGGGAGCAGTGTCAGGAGAAGTGTCACGAGCTGTGTCAGGCGCAGTGTCAGTGTCAGGAGCAGTTTCAGGAGCATTATCAGTATCAGCAGCAGTGTCTGTGTCAGTAGCAGTGTCAGGAGCAGTGTCAGTGTGAAGAGCAGTCTGAGGAGCAGTGTCAGTGACAGGGGCAGTGTCAGTGTCAGTGTCACTGTCATCAGCAGTGTCAGCGTCAGTGTCAGGAGCACTGTCAGGAGCATTGTCAGGATCAGCAGCAGCGTCAGTGTCAGGAGCAGTGGTAGCAGCAGTGACAGTGTCAGGAGCAGTGTCAGGTGCAGTGTCAGGAGCAGTGTCAGTGTCAGGAGCAGTGTCAGTGTCAGGAGCAGTGTCAGGAGCAGTGTCAGGAGCAGTGTCAGTGTCAGGAGCAGTGTCAGGAGGAGTGTCAGGAGCAGTGACAGGAGCAGTGGCAGTGGCAGGAGCAGTGCCAGGAGCAGTGTCAGTGACAGGAGCAGTGTCAGGATCAGTGTCAGTGTCAGGAGCAGCATCAGGTGCATGCTCAGGATCAGCAGCTGTGTCAGTATCAGCAGCAGTGTCAGGAGCTGTTCGAGGAGCAGTGTCAGTTCCAGGAGCAGTGTCACAAACAGTGTCAGTGTCAGCAGCAGTGTCAGGAGCAGTGTCAGGAGCAGTGTCAGTGTCAGGAGCATTCTCAGGACCAGTGCCAGTGTCAGGAGCAGTGTCAGTGTGAGCAGCAGTGTCAGGAACAGGGGCAGGAGCAGTGTCAGTGTCACGAGCTGTCTCAGGAGCAGTGTCAGTGTCTGGAGCAATGTCGCGAGCAGTATCAGGAGCAGTGTCAGTGTCAGGAGCAGTGTCAGTGTCAGGAGCAGTGTCAGTGCCAGGAGCAGTGACAGGAGCTGTGCTATGAGCAGTGTCAGTGTCAGGAGCAGTGTCAGGAGCAGTGTCAGTGTCAGGAGCAGTGTCAGGAGCAGTGACAGGAGCAGTGGCAGGAGCAGTGTCGGTGTCAGGAGCAGTGTCAGGAGCAGTGTCAGGAGCAGTGTCAGTGTCAGGAGCAGAGTCAGGACCAGCGCCAATGTAAGGAGCAGTGTCAGGACCAGTGCCAGTGTCAGAAGCAGTCTCAGGACAAGTGTCAGTTACAGGAGCAGTGTCAGTGTCAGGATCAGTCTCAGTCTCTGTGCCGGGAGCAGTGTCAGTGTCAGAGTCACTGTCATGAGCAGTGTCAGGAGCAGTGTCAGTGTCAGTGTCAGGAGCTGTGTCAGGAGCTGTGTCAGGAGCAGTGTCAGTGTCAGAAGCAGTGTCAGGAGCAGTGTCATCGTCAGTAGCTGTGTCAGAAGTAGTTTCAGGAGCAGTGTCAGGAGCAGTGTCAGGTTCAGGAGCAGTGTCAGTGCCAGGAGTTGTGTCAGGAGCAGTGTCAGGAGCAGAGTCAGTGACAGTAGCTGTGTCAGCAGCAGTGTCAGTGTCTGGAGCAGTGTCAGGAGCAGTGTCAGGAGCAGGGTCAGTTTCAGGAGCTGTGTCAGGAGCAGTGTCATGGAGCAGTGTCAGTGTAGGGAGCAGTGTCAGGAGAAGTGTCATGAGCTGTGTCAGGCGCAGTGTCAGTGTCAGGAGCAGTTTCAGGAGCATTATCAGTATCATAAGCATTGTCTGTGTCAGTAGCAGTGTCAGGAGCAGTGTCAGTGTGAAGAGCAGTCTGAGGAGCAGTGTCAGTGACAGGGGCAGTGTCAGTGTCAGTGTCACTGTCATCAGCAGTGTCAGCGTCAGTGTCAGGAGCACTGTCAGGAGCATTGTCAGGATCAGCAGCAGCGTCAGTGTCAGGAGCAGTGGTAGCAGCAGTGACAGTGTCAGGAGCAGTGTCAGGTGCAGTGTCAGGAGCAGTGTCAGTGTCAGGAGCAGTGTCAATGTCAGGAGCAGTGACAGGAGCTGTGCCATGAGCAGTGTCAGTGTCAGGAGCAGTGTCAGGAGCAGTGTCAGGAGCAGTGTCAGGAGCAGGGTCAGATTCAGGAGCAGTGTCAGTGTCAGGAGCAGTGACAGGAGCTGTGCCATGAGCAGTGTCAGTGTCAGGAGCAGTGTCTGGAGCAGTGTCAGGAGCAGTGTCAGGAGCAGGGTCAGTTTCAGGAGCTGTGTCAGGAGCAGTCTCATGGAGCAGTGTCAGTGTAGGGAGCAGTGTCAGGAGAAGTGTCACGAGCTGTGTCAGGAGCAGTTTCAGGAGCATTATCAGTATCAGCAGCAGTGTCTGTGTCAGTAGCTGTGTCAGGAGCAGTGTCAGTGTGAAGAGCAGTCTGAGGAGCAGTGTCAGTGACAGGGGCAGTGTCAGTGTCAGTGTCACTGTCATCAGCAGTGTCAGCGTCAGTGTCAGGAGCACTGTCAGGAGCATTGTCAGGATCAGCAGCAGCGTCAGTGTCAGGAGCAGTGGTAGCAACAGTGACAGTGTCAGGAGCAGTGTCAGGAGCAGTGTGAGGACCAGTGTCAGTGTCAGGAGTTGTGTCAGGAGCAGTGTCAGGAGCAGTGTCAGTGACAGTAGCTGTGTCTGGAGCAGTGTCAGGAGCAGTGTCAGGAGCAGTGTCAGGACCAGTGCCAGTGTCAGAAGCAGTCTCAGGCCAAGTGTCAGTTACAGGAGCAGTGTCAGCGTCAGGATCAGTGTCAGTGGCTGTGCCGGGAGCAGTGACTGTGTCAGTGTCACTGTCATGAGCAGTGTCAGTGTCAGTACCAGGAGCGGCGCCTGTGTCAGGAGCAGAGTCAGTGTCAGTACCAGCAGCAGTGCCTGTGTCAGGAGCAGTTTCAGGAGCAGTGTCAGGAGCAGTGCCAGGAGCAGTGTCAGTGTCAGTATCAGGAGCAGCGTCAGTGTCAGGAGCAGTGCCAGGACCAGTGTCAGTGTCAGGAGCAGTGTCAGGAGCAGTGTCAGTGTCAGAAGCTGTGTCAGGAGCAGGGTCAGTGTCAGGATCAGTGACGGGGGCAGTGCCAGTGTCAGTTGCAGTGTCTGGAGCAGCGTCAGGAGCAGTGACAGTGTCAGGAGCAGTGTCAGTGTCAGTACCAGGTGCAGTGCCAGTGTCAGGACCAGCGGCAATGTCAGGAGCAATGTCAGGAGCAGTGTCAGGACCAGCCAGTGTCAGAAGCAGTCTCATGACAAGTGTTAGACACAGGAGCAGTGTCAGTGTCAGGATCAGTGTCAGTGTCTGTGACGGGAGCAGTGTCAGTGTCAGCGTCACAGTCATGAGCAGTGTTAGCATCAGTGTCAGGAGCAATGTCAGGAGCATTGTCAGGATCAGCAGCAGTGTCAGTGTCAGGAGCAGTGCCAGGAGCAGTGTCAGGAGCAGTGTCAGTGTCAGGAGCAGTGTGAGGAGCCGTGCCAGTGTCAGTTGCAGTGTCTGGAGCAGCGTCAGGAGCAGTGGCAGTGTCAGTAGCAGTGTCAGCGTCAGTACCAGAAACAGTGCCTGTGTCAGGAGCAGTGTCAGTGTCAGTACCAGGTGCAGTGCCTGTGTCAGGAGCAGTGTCAGGAGCAGCGTCAGGAGCAGTGACAGGAGCAGTGTCAGTGTCAGCATCAGGAGCAGCGTCAGTGTCAGGAGCAGTTCCAGGAGCAGTGTCAGTGTCAGGAGGAGTGTCAGGAGCAGTTTGAGGTGTACTGTCAGTGTCAGGAGCAGTGTCAGTGCCAGGAGCTGTGTCAGGAGCAGTGTCAGTGTCGGGAGGAGTGTCTGGAGCAGTGTCAGGAGCAGTGTCAGTGTCAGGAGCAGTGTCAGTAGCAGTGAGAGTGTCAGTATCAGGAGCAGTGTCAGAAGCAGTGACAGGAGCATTGACAGTATCAGCAGAAGTGTCTGTGTCAGGAGCAGTGTCAGGAGCAGTGTCAGTGCCAGAAGCTGTGTCAGGAGCAGGGTCAGTGTCAGGAGCAGTGTCAGGAGCAGGGTCAGTTTCAGGAGCTGTGTCAGGAGCAGTGTCATGGAGCAGTGTCAGTGTAGGGAGCAGTGTCAGGAGAAGTGTCACGAGCTGTGTCAGGCGCAGTGTCAGTGTCAGGAGCAGTTTCAGGAGCATTATCAGTATCAGCAGCAGTGTCTGTGTCAGTAGCAGTGTCAGGAGCAGTGTCAGTGTGAAGAGCAGTCTGAGGAGCAGTGTCAGTGACAGGGGCAGTGTCAGTGTCAGTGTCACTGTCATCAGCAGTGTCAGCGTCAGTGTCAGGAGCACTGTCAGGAGCATTGTCAGGATCAGCAGCAGCGTCAGTGTCAGGAGCAGTGGTAGCAGCAGTGACAGTGTCAGGAGCAGTGTCAGGTGCAGTGTCAGGAGCAGTGTCAGTGTCAGGAGCAGTGTCAGTGTCAGGAGCAGTGACAGGAGCTGTGCCATGAGCAGTGTCAGTGTCAGGAGCAGTGTCAGGAGCAGTGTCAGGAGCAGTGTCAGGAGCAGGGTCAGTTTCAGGAGCAGTGTCAGTGTCAGGAGCAGTGACAGGAGCTGTGCCATGAGCAGTGTCAGTGTCAGGAGCAGTGTCTGGAGCAGTGTCAGGAGCAGTGTCAGGAGCAGTGTCAGTGTCTGGAGCAGTCTCAGGAGCAGTGTTAGGTTCAGGAGCAGTGTCAGTGTCAGGAGCTGTGTCTGGAGCAGTTTCAGGAGCAGTGTCAGTGAAAGTAGCTTTGTCACGAGCAGTGTCCGTTTCAGCAGCAGTGTTAGGTACAGTGGCAGGGGCAGTGTCAGTGTAAGGAGCAGTGTCAGGAGCAGTGTCAGGAGCAGTGTCAGGAGCAGGGTCAGTTTCAGGAGCAGTGTCAGTGTCAGGAGCAGTGACAGGAGCTGTGCCATGAGCAGTGTCAGTGTCAGGAGCAGTGTCTGGAGCAGTGTCAGGAGCAGTGTCAGGAGCAGGGTCAGTTTCAGGAGCTGTGTCAGGAGCAGTCTCATGGAGCAGTGTCAGTGTAGGGAGCAGTGTCAGGAGAAGTGTCACGAGCTGTGTCAGGAGCAGTGTCAGTGTCGGGAGGAGTGTCTGGAGCAGTGTCAGGAGCAGTGTCAGTGTCAGGAGCAGTGTCAGTAGCAGTGAGAGTGTCAGTATCAGGAGCAGTGTCAGAAGCAGTGACAGGAGCATTGACAGTATCAGCAGAAGTGTCTGTGTCAGGAGCAGTGTCAGGAGCAGTGTCAGTGTCAGAAGCTGTGTCAGGAGCAGGGTCAGTGTCAGGATCAGTGTCAGGTTCAGTGCCAGTGTCAGTTGCAGTGTCTGGAGCAGCGTCAGGAGCAGTGACAGTGTCAGGAGCAGTGTCAGTGTCAGTACCAGGTGCAGTGTCTGTGTCACTACCAGCGGCAATGTCAGGAGCAATGTCAGGAGCAGTTTCAGGACCAGCAAGTGCCAGGAGCAGTCTCAGGACAAGTGTCAGGCACAGGAGCAGTGTCAGTGTCTGTGACGGGAGCAATGTCAGTGTCAGTGTCACAGTCATGAGCAGTGTGAGCGTCAGTGTCAGGAGCAGTGTCAGGAGCATTGTCAGGATCAGCAGCAGTGTCTGTGTCAGGAGCAGTGTCAGTGTCAGGAGCAGTATCAGTGTCAGTGTCAGGAGCTGTGTCAGGAGCTGTGTCAGGAGCAGTGTCAGTGTCAGAAGCAGTGTCAGTTACAGGAGCTATTTCAGGCGTTGTGTCAGGTGCAGTATCAGTGTCAGTGTCTGGAGCAGTGTCAAGAGCTTTGTCAGGATCAGCAGCAGTGTGAGTGTCAGGAGCAGTGTCAGTAGCAGTGAGAGTGTCAGTATCAGGAGGAGTGTCAGTTTCAGGAGCAGTGACAGAAGCAGTGTCAGGAGCATTGTCAGTATCAGCAGCAGTGTCTGTAGCAGTGAGAGTGTCAGTATCAGGAGCAGTGTCAGATGCAGTGACAGGAGCATTGACAGTATCAGCAGAAGTGTCTGTGTCAGGAGCAGTGTCAGGAGCAGTGTCAGTGTCAGAAGCTGTGTCAGGAGCAGGGTCAGTGTCAGGCTCAGTGTCGGGTTCAGTGCCAGTGTCAGTTGCAGTGTCTGGAGCAGCGTCAGGAGCAGTGACAGGAGCTGTGCCAGTGTAAGCATCAGGGGCAGCGTCAGTGTCAGGAGCAGTTCCAGGAGCAGTGTCAGTGTCAGGAGGAGTGTCAGGAGCAGTTTGGGGTGTAGTGTCAGTGTCAGGGGCAGTGTCAGTGCCAGGAGCTGTGTCAGGAGCAGTGTCAGTGTCAGGAGGAGTGTCTGGAGCAGTGTCAGGAGCAGTGTCAGTGTCAGGAGCAGTGTCAGTAGCAGTGAGAGTGTCAGTATCAGGAGCAGTGTCAGAAGCAGTGACAGGAGCATTGACAGTATCAGCAGAAGTGTCTGTGTCAGAAGCAGTGTCAGGAGCAGTGTCAGTGTCAGAAGCTGTGTCAGGAGCAGG
Source organism: Calliopsis andreniformis (assembly GCF_051401765.1). Classification (NCBI taxonomy): domain Eukaryota; kingdom Metazoa; phylum Arthropoda; class Insecta; order Hymenoptera; family Andrenidae; genus Calliopsis; species Calliopsis andreniformis. Next base: position 433,789 of record NW_027480696.1, on the reverse strand, counting down.
GTCAGTGTCAGGATCAGTGTCAGGGGCAGTGCCAGTGTCAGTTGCAGTGTCTGGAGCAGCGTCAGGAGCAGTGACAGTGTCAGGAGCAGTGTCAGTGTCAGTACCAGTTTCAGTGTCTGTGTCAGGACCAGCGGCAATGTCAGGAACAATGTCAGGAGCAGTTTCAGGACCAGGAAGTGCCAGGAGCAGTTTCAGGACAAGTGTCAGACACAGGAGCAGTGTCAGTGTCTGTGACGGGAGCAGTGTCAGTGTCAGTGTTACAGTCATGAGCAGTGGAGCGTCAGTGTCAGGAGCAGTGTCAGGAGCAGTGTCAGTGTCAGGAGCAGTGTCAGGAGCAGTGTCAGGAGCAGTGTCAGTGTCAGGAGCAGTCTCAGGAGCAGTGTCAGGAGCAGTGACAGGAGCAGTGGCAGGAGCAGTGTCGGTGTCAGGAGCACCGACAGGAGCAGTGTCAGGAGCAGTGACAGTGTCAGAAGCAGTGCCAGGAGCAGTGTCAGTGTCAGGAGCAGTGTCAGGATCAGTGTCAGTGTCAGGAGCAGCATCAGGCGCATGCTCAGGATCAGCAGCTGTGTCAGTGTCAGCAGCAGTGTCAGGAGCTGTTCGAGGAGCAGTGTCAGTTTCAGGAGCAGTGTCACAAACAGTGTCAGTGTCAGCAGCAGTGTCAGGAGCAGTGTCAGTGTCAGGAGCAGTGTCAGTAGCAGTGAGAGTGTCAGTATCAGGAGCAGTGTCAGAAGCAGTGACAGGAGCATTGACAGTATCAGCAGAAGTGTCTGTGTCAGGAGCAGTGTCAGGAGCAGTGTCAGTGTCAGAAGCTGTGTCAGGAGCAGGGTCAGTGTCAGGATCAGTGTCAGGGGCAGTGTCAGTGTCAGGAGCAGTGTCAGGAGCAGTGTCAGGAGCAGTGTCAGTGTCAGGAGCAGTCTCAGGAGCAGTGTCAGGAGCAGTGACAGGAGCAGTGGCAGGAGCAGTGTCGGTGTCAGGAGCAGTGTCAGGAGCAATGTCAGGAGCAGTGACAGTGTCAGGAGCAGTGCCAGGAGCAGTGTCAGTGTCAGGAGCAGTGTCAGGATCAGTGTCAGTGTCAGGAGCACTGTCAGGAGCATTGTCAGGATCAGCAGCAGCGTAAGTGTCAGGAGCAGTGGTAGCAGCAGTGACAGTGTCAGGAGCAGTGTCAGGTGCAGTGTCAGGAGCTGTGTCAGTGTCAGGAGCAGTGTCAGTGTCAGGAGCAGTGACAGGAGCTGTGCCGTGAGCAGTGTCAGTGTCAGGAGCAGTGTCAGGAGCAGTGTCAGGAGCAGTGTCAGTGGCAGGAGCTGTGCCAGGAGCAGTATCAGTGTCAAGAGCAGTGTCAGGAGCAGTGTCAGCGTCAGGAGCAGTGACAGGAGCCGTGTCGGTGTCAGGAGCAGTGCCAGTGTCAGCATCAGGATCAGTGTCAGTGTCAGCATCAGGAGCAGTGTCAGTGTCAGGAGCAGTGCCAGGAGCAGCGTCAGTGTCAGGAGCTGTCTCAGGGGCAGTATCATTGTCAGGACCAGCGTGAGGAGCAGTGTCAGTTTCAGGAGCAGTGTCAGGACCAGTGTCAGTTTCAGGAGCAGCGTGAGGAGCCGAGCCAGTGTCAGTTGCGTTGTCTGGAGCAGCGTCAGGAGCAGTGGCAGTGTCAGTAGCAGTGACAGTGTCAGTACCAGAAACAGTGCCTGTGTCAGGAGCGGTGTCAGTGTCAGTACCAGGTGCAGTGCCTGTGTCAGGAGCAGTGTCAGGAGCAGCGCCAGGAGAAGTGCCAGGAGCAGTGTCAGTGTCAGCATCAGGAGCAGCGTCAGTGTCAGGAGCAGTGTCAGTGTCAGGAGGAGTGTCAGGAGCAGTTTGAGGTGTAGTGTCAGTGTCAGGAGCAGTGTCAGTGTCAGGAGCTGTGTCAGGTGCAGTATCAGTGTCAGGAGGAGTGTCTGGAGCAGTGTCAGGAGCAGTGTCAGTGTGAGGAGCAGTGTCAGTAGCAGTGAGTGTGTCAGTATCAGGAGCAGTGTCAGAAGCAGTGACAGGAGCATTGTCAGTATCAGCAGAAGTGTCTGTGTCAGGAGCACTGTAAGGAGCAGTGTCAGTGTCAGGAGCTGTGTGAGGAGCAGTGTCAGTGTCTGGAGCAACGTCACGAGCAGTGTCAGTAGCAGTGTCAGGAGCTTTGTCAGGATCAGCAGCAGTATCAGTGTCAGGAGCAGTGTCAGTGTCAGGAGCAGTGCCAAGAGCAGTGCCAGTGTCAGGAGCTGTGTGAGGAGCAGTGTCAGTTTCAGGAGCAGTTCCACAAGCAGTGTCAGTGTCAGCGGCAGTGTGACGAGCTATGTCAGGAGCAGTGTCAGTGTCTGGAGCAATGTCGCGGGCAGTGTCAGGAGCAGTGTCAGGACAAGTGTCAGGAGCAGTGTCAGTGTCAGGAGCAGTGTCAGTGCCAGGAGCAGTGACAGGAGCTGTGCCATGAGCAGTGTCAGTGTCTGGAGCAATGTCGCGGGCAGTGTCAGGAGCAGTATCAGTGTCAGTAGCAGTGTCAGGAGCAGTGTCAGTGTCAGTGTCAGGAGCAGCGTCAGTGTCAGGAGCAGTGTCAGGACCAGCGCCAGTGTGAGAAGCAGTGTCAGGACCAGTGCCAGTGACAGGACCAGTGTCAGTGTCAGAAGCATTGTTCGGAGCAGTGTCTGTGTCAGGAGCAGTGTCAGGAGCATTGTCAGCATCAGCAGCAGTGTCTGTGTCAGGACCAGTGTCAGGAGCAATGTCAGTATCAGGAGCAGTGTGAGCAGCCGTGTCAGGGTCAGGAGCAGTTTCAGGAGCATTATCAGTATCAGCAGACGTGTCTGTGTCAGTAGCAGTGTCAGGAGCAGTGTCTGTGTGAAGAGCAGTGTGAGGAGCAGTGTCAGTGACAGGAGCAGTGTCAGTGTCAGTGTCACTGTCATCAGCAGTGTCAGCGTCAGTGTCAGGAGCACTGTCAGGAGCATTGTCAGGATCAGCAGCAGCGTCAGTGTCAGGAGCAGTGCTAGTAGCAGTGACAGTGGCAGGAGCAGTGTCAGGTGCAGTGTCAGGAGCAGTGTCAGTGTCAGGAGCAGTGTCAGTGCCAGGAGCAGTGACAGGAGCTGTGCCATGAGCAGTGTCAGTGTCAGGAGCAGTGTCAGGAGCAGTGCCAGTGGCAGGAGCTGCGCCAGGAGCAGTGTTAGTGTCAGGAGCAGTGTCAGGAGCAGTGTCAGCGTCAGGAGCAGTGACAGTAGCAGTGTCGGTGTCAGGAGCAGTGTCAGGAGCAGTGCCAGTGTCAGGAGCAGTGTCAGGAGCAGTGTCAGGAGCAGTGCCAGTGTCAGGAGCAGTGTCAGGAGCAGTGTCAGGAGCAGTGGCTGGAGCAGTGTCAGTGTCAGGAGCAGTGTCAGGAGCAGTGTCAGTGTCAGGAGCAGTGTCAGGAGCAGTGTCAGGAGCATTGTCAGTGGCAGGAGCTGCGCCAGGAGCAGTGTTAGTGTCAGGAGCAGTGTCAGGAGCAGTGTCAGCGTCAGGAGCAGTGACAGTAGCAGTGTCGGTGTCAGGAGCAGTGTCAGGAGCAGTGCCAGTGTCAGGAGCAGTGTCAGGAGCATTGTCAGGACCAGTGCCAGTGTCAGGAGCAGTGTCAGTGTGAGCAGCAGTGTCAGGAACAGTGGCAGGAGCAGTGTCAGTGTCACGAGCTGTCTCAGGAGCAGTGTCAGTGTCTGGAACAATGTCGCGGGCAGTGTCAGGAGCAGTGTCAGTGTCAGTAGCAGTGTCAGGAGCAGTGTCAGTGTCAGTGTCAGGAGCAGCGTCAGTGTCAGGAGCAGTGTCAGGACCAGCGCCAGTGTGAGAAGCTGTGTCAGGACCAGTGCCAGTGACAGGAGCAGTGTCAGTGTCAGAAGCATTGTTCGGAGCAGTGTCTGTGTCAGGAGCAGTGTCAGGAGCAGTGTCAGTGTCAGGAGCAGTGTCAGGAGCAGTGTCAGTGTCAGGAGCAGTGTGAGGAGCAGTGTCAGTGACAGGAGCAGTGTCAGTGTCAGTTTCACTGTCATCAGCAGCGTCAGCGTCAGTGTCAGGAGCACTGTCAGGAGCATTGTCAGGATCAGCAGCAGCGTCAGTGCCAGGTGCAGTGGTAGTAGCAGTGACAGTGGCAGGAGCAGTGTCAGGTGCAGTGTCAGGAGCAGTGTCAGTGTCAGGAGCAGTGTCAGTGCCAGGAGCAGTGACAGGAGGTGTGCCATGAGCAGTGTCAGTGTCAGGAGCAGTGTCAGGAGCAGCGTCAGGAGCAGTGTCAGTGGCAGGAGCTGCGCCTGGAGCAGTGTTAGTGTCAGGAGCAGTGTCAGGAGCAGTGTCAGCGTCAGGAGCAGTGACAGGAGCAGTATCGGTGTCAGGAGCAGTGTCAGTGTCAGTATCAGGAGCAGTGTCAGAGTCAGGAGCAGTGTGAGGACTAGTGTCAGTTTCAGGAGCAGTGTCAGGACCAGTGGCAGTGCCAGGAGCAGTGTCAGGTGCAGTGTCAGTGTCAGGAGCAGTGTCAGGAGCAGTGTCAGTGTCAGGAGCAGTGTGAGGAGCCGTGCCAGTGTCAGTTGCAGTGTCTGGAGCAGCGTCAGGAGCAGTGGCAGTGTCAGTATCAGTATCAGTGTCAGTACACAGAAACAATGCCTGTGTCAGGAGCAGTGTCAGTGTCAGTACCAGGTGCAGTGCCTGTGTCAGGAGCAGTGTCAGGAGCAGCGTCAGGAGCAGTGCCAGGAGCTGTGTCAGTGTCAGCATCAGGAGCAGCGTCAGTGACATGAGCAGTGCCAGGAGCAGTGTCAGTGTCAGGAGGAGTGTCAGGAGCAGTTTGAGGTGTAGTGTCAGTGTCAGGAGCAGTGTCAGTGTCAGGTGCTGCGTCAGGAGCAGTGTCAGTGTCAGGAGGAGTGTCTGGAGCAGTGTCAGGAGCAGTGTCAGTGTCAGGATCAGTGTGAGGACCAGTGTCAGTGTCAGGAGTTGTGTCAGGAGCAGTGTCAGGAGCAGTGTCAGTGACAGGAGCAGTGTCAGTGTCAGGAGCATCGTTCGGAGCCATGTCTGTGCCAGGAGCAGCGTCAGCAGCAGTGTCAGTGTCAGTATCAGGAGCAGCGTCAGTGTCAGGAGGAGTGCCAGGAGCCGTGTCAGTGTCAGGAGCATTGTCCGGAGCAGTGTCCGTGTCAGGAGAAGGATCAGGAGCATTGTCAGTATCAGCAGCAGTGTCTGTGTCAGGAGCAGTGTTAGGAGCAGTGTCAGTGTCACGAACTGTCTCAGGAGCAGTGTCAGTGTCTGGAGCAATGTCGCGAGCAGTGTCAGGAGCAGTGTCAGTGTCAGTAGCAGTGTCAGGAGCAGTGTCAGTGTCAGTGTCAGGAGCAGCGTCAGTGTCAGAAGCAGTGTCAGGACCAGCGCCAGTGTGAGAAGCAGTGTCAGGACCAGTGCCAGTGACAGGAGCAGCGTCAGTGTCAGAAGCATTGTTCGGAGCAGTGTCTGTGTCAGGAGCAGTGTCAGGAACATTGTCAGCATCAGCAGCAGTGTCTGTGTCAGGACCAGTGTCAGGAGCAATGTCAGTATCAGGAGCAGTGTGAGCAGCCGTGTCAGGGTCAGGAGCAGTTTCAGGAGCATTATCAGTATCAGCAGACGTATCTGTGTCAGTAGCAGTGTCAGGAGCAGTGTCTGTGTGAAGAGCAGTGTGAGGAGCAGTGTCAGTGACAGGAGCAGTGTCAGTGTCAGTTTCACTGTCATCAGCAGTGTCAGCGTCAGTGTCAGGAGCACTGTCAGTAGCATTGTCAGGATCAGCAGCAGCGTCAGTGTCAGGAGCAGTGCTAGTAGCAGTGACAGTGGCAGGAGCAGTGTCAGGTGCAGTGTCAGGAGCAGTGTCAGTGTCAGGAGCAGTGTCAGTGCCAGGAGCAGTGACAGGAGCTGTGCCATGAGCAGTGTCAGTGTCAGGAGCAGTGTCAGGAGCAGTGTCAGTGGCAGGAGCTGCGCCAGGAGCAGTGTTAGTGTCAGGAGCAGTGTCAGCGTCAGGAGCAGTGACAGTAGCAGTGTCGGGGTCAGGAGCAGTGTCAGGAGCAGTGCCAGTGTCAGGAGCAGTGTCAGGAGCAGTGTCAGGAGCAGTGTCAGTGTCAGGAGCAGTGTCAGGAGCAGTGTCAGGAGCAGTGGCTGGAGCAGTGTCAGTGTCAGGAGCAGTGTCAGGAGCAGTGTCAGGATCAGCAGCAGTGTCAGTGTCAGCAGCAGTGTCAGGAGCTGTTCGAGGAGCTGTGTCAGTTTCAGGAGCAGTGTCAGGAGCAGTGTCAGTGTCAGGAGCATTGTCAGGACCAGTGCCAGGGTCAGGAGCAGTGTCAGTGTGAGCAGCAGTGTCAGGAACAGTGGCAGGAGCAGTGTGAGTGTCACGAGCTGTCTCAGGAGCAGTGTCAGTGTCTGGAGCAATGCCGCGGGCAGTGTCAGGAGCAGTGTCAGTGTCAGTAGCAGTGTCAGGAGCAGTGTCAGTGTCAGTGTCAGGAGCAGCGTCAGTGTCAGGAGCAGTGTCAGGACCAGCGCCAGTGTGAGAAGCATTGTTCGGAGCAGTGTCTGTGTCAGGAGCAGTGTCAGGAGCATTGTCAGCATCAGCAGCAGTGTCTGTGTCAGGACCAGTGTCAGGAGCAATGTCAGTATCAGGAGCAATGTGAGCAGCCGTGTCAGGGTCAGGAGCAGTTTCAGGAGCATTATCAGTATCAGCAGGCGTGTCTGTGTCAGTAGCAGTGTCAGGAGCAGTGTCTGTGTGAAGAGCAGTGTGAGGAGCAGTGTCAGTGACAGGAGCAGTGTCAGTGTCAGTTTCACTGTCATCAGCAGCGTCAGCGTCTCTGTCAGGAGCACTGTCAGTAGCATTGTCAGGATCAGCAGCAGCGTCAGTGTCAGGAGCAGTGCTAGTAGCAGTGACAGTGGCAGGAGCAGTGTCAGGTGCAGTGTCAGGAGCAGTGTCAGTGTCAGGAGCAGTGTCAGTGCCAGGAGCAGTGACAGGAGCTGTGCCATGAGCAGTGTCAGTGTCAGGAGCAGTGTCAGGAGCAGTGTCAGGAGCAGTGTCGGTGGCAGGAGCTGCGCCAGGAGCAGTGTTAGTGTCAGGAGCAGTGTCAGGAGCAGTGTCAGCGTCAGGAGCAGTGACAGGAGCAGTGTCGGTGTCAGGAGCAGTGTCAGTGTCAGTATCAGGAGCAGTGTCAGTGTCAGGAGCAGTGTGAGGACCAGTGTCAGTTTCAGGAGCAGTGTCAGGACCAGTGGCAGTGCCAGGAGCAGTGTCAGGTGCAGTGTCAGTGTCAGGAGCAGTGTCAGGAGCAGTGTCAGTGTCAGGAGCAGTGTGAGGAGCCGTGCCAGTGTCAGTTGCAGTGTCTGGAGCAGCGTCAGGAGCAGTGGCAGTGTCAGTATCAGTATCAGTGTCAGTACACAGAAACAGTGCCTGTGTCAGGAGCAGTGTCAGTGTCAGTACCAGGTGCAGTGCCTGTGTCAGGAGCAGTGTCAGTGTCAGCATCAGGAGCAGCGTCAGTGTCAGGAGCAGTGCCCGGAGCAGTGTCAGTGTCAGGAGGAGTGTCAGGAGCAGTTTGAGGTGTAGTGTCAGTGTCTGGAGCAGTGTCAGTGTCAGGTGCTGCGTCAGGAGCAGTGTCAGTGTCAGGAGGAGTGTCTGGAGCAGTGTCAGGAGCAGTGTCAGTGTCAGGATCAGTGTGAGGACCAGTGTCAGTGTCAGGAGTTGTGTCAGGAGCAGTGTCAGGAGCACTGTCAGTGACAGTAGCTCTGTCTGGAGCAGTGTCAGTGTCTGGAGCAGTGTCAGGAGCAGTGTCATGGAGCAGTGTCAGTGTCACGAGCAGTCTCAGGAGAAGTGTCAGGAGCAGTGTCAGGAGCAGTGTCAGGAGCTGTGTCAGTCTCAGGAGCCGTGTCAGCAGCACTGACAGGATCAGCAGCAGTGTCTGTGTCAGTAGCAGTGTCAGGAGCAGTGTCAGTGTGAAGGCAGTGTGAGGAGCAGTGTCAGTGACGGGAGCAGTGTCAGTGTCAGTGTCAGTGTCATCAGCAGCGTCAGAGTCAGTGTCAGGAGCACAGTCTGGAGCATTGTCAGGATCAGCAGCAGCGTCAGTGTCAGGAGCAGTGGTAGTAGCAGTGACAGTGTCAGGAGCAGTGTCAGGTGCAGTGTCAGGAGCAGTGTCAGTGTCAGGAGCAGTCACAGGAGCTGTGTCATGAGCAGTGTCAGTGTCAGGAGCAGTGTCAGGAGCAGTGTCAGGAGCAGTGTCAGTGGCAGGAGCTGTGCCAGGAGCAGTGTCAGGAGCAGTGTCAGTGACAGTAGCTCTGTCTGGAGCAGTGTCAGTGTCTGGAGCAGTGTCAGGAGCAGTGTCATGGAGCAGTGTCAGTGTCACGAGCAGTCACAGGAGCTGTGTCATGAGCAGTGTCAGTGTCAGGAGCAGTGTCAGGAGCAGTGTCAGGAGCAGTGTCAGTGGCAGGAGCTGTGCCAGGAGCAGTGTCAGCGTCAGGAGCAGTGACAGGAGCAGTGTCGGTGTCAGGATCTGTGTCAGTGCCAGCATCAGGAGCAGTGCCAGTGTCAGGAGCAGTGCCAGGAGCAGTGCCAGGAGCAGCGTCAGTGTCAGGAGCAGTCTCAGGGGCAGTATCATTGTCAGGACCAGCGTGAGGAGCAGTGTCAGTGTCAGGAGCAGTGTGAGGACCAGTGTCAGTATCAGGAGCAGTGTCAGGACCAGTGGCAGTGCCAGGAGCAGTGTCAGGTGCAGTGTGAGGAGCCGTGTCACGGTCAGAATCAGTTTGAGGAGCATTGTCAGTATCAGCAGCAGTCTCTGTGTCAGGAGCAGTGTCAGGAGCAGTGTCAGTGTCGGTATCAGGAGCAGTGTCAGTGTCAGGAGCAGTGACAGGACCAGTGCCAGTTTCAGAAGCAGTGTCAGGACCAGTGCCAGTGACAGGAGCTGTGTCAGTGTCAGAAGCATTGTTCGGAGCAGTGTCTGTGTCAGGAGCAGTGTCAGGAGCATTGTCAGCAGCAGCAGCAGTGTGAGCAGCCGTGTCAGGGTCAGGAGCAGTTTCAGGAGCATTATCAGTGTCAGCAGCAGTGTCTGTGTCAGTAGGAGTGTCAGTAGCAGTGTCAGTGTGAAGGGCAGTGTGAGGAGCAGTGTCAGTGACAGGAGCAGTGTCACTGTCTGGAGCAGTGTGAGGAGCCGAGCCAGTGTCAGTTGCAGTGTCTGGAGCAGCGTCAGGAGCAGTGGCAGTGTCAGTATCAGTGTCAGTGTCAGTACCAGAAACAGTGCCTGTGTCAGGAGCAGTGTCAGTGTCAGTACCAGGTGCAGTGCCTGTGTCAGGAGCAGTGTCAGGAGCAGCGTCAGGTGCAGTGCCAGGAGCTGTGTCAGTGTCAGCATCAGGAGCAGCGTCAGTGTCAGGAGCAGTGCCAGGAGCAGTGTCAGTGTCAGGAGGAGTGTCAGGAGCAGTTTGAGGTGTAGTGTCAGTGTCAGGAGCAGTGTCAGTGTCAGGTGCTGCGTCAGGAGCAGTGTCAGTGTCAGGAGGAGTGTCTGGAGCAGTGTCAGGAGCAGTGTCAGTGTCAGGAGCAGTGTGAGGACCAGTGTCAGTGTCAGGAGTTGCGTCAGGAGCAGTGTCAGGAGCAGTGTCAGTGACAGTAGCTGTGTCTGGAGCAGTGTCAGTGTCTGGAGCAGTGTCAGGAGCAGTGTCAGGAGCAGGGTCAGTGTCAGGAGCTGTGTCAGGAGCAGTGTCATGGAGCGGTGTCAGTGTCACGAGCAGTCTCAGGAGAAGTGTCAGGAGCAGAGTCAGGAGCAGTGTCAGGAGCAGTGTCAGTCTCAGGAGCCGTGTCAGCAGCACTGACAGGATCAGCAGCAGTGTCTGTGTCAGGAGCAGTGTCAGGAGCAGTGTCACTGTCAGGAGCAGTGTCAGGAGCAGTGCCAGTGTCAGGAGCAGTGTCAGGAGCAGTGTCAGGAGCAGTGTCAGTATCAGGAGCAGTGTCAGGAGCAGTGTCAGGAGCAGTGGCAGGAGCAGTGTCAGTGTCAGGAGCAGTGTCAGCAGCAGTGTCAGGAGCAGTGTCAGGACCAGTGCCAGTGTCAGGAGCAGTTTCAGTGTGAGCAGCAGTGTCAGGAACAGTGGCAGGTGCAGTTTCAGTGTCAGGAGCAGTGTCAGTAGCAGTGTGTGTGTCAGTATCAGGAGCAGTGACAGAAGCAGTGACAGGAGCATTGTCAGTATCAGCAGAAGTGTCTGTGTCAGGAGCAGTGTCAGGAGCAGTGTCAGTGTCAGGAGCTGTGTGAGGGGCAGTGTCAGTATCAGGAGCATTGTCAGGAGCAGTGTCTGTGCCACGAGCAGTGTCAGGAGCAGCGTGAGTAGCAGTGTCAGTGTCAGGAGCTGTGTGAGTATCAGTGTCTGTTTGAGGAGCAGTGTCAGGACCAGTGTCAATGCCAGGAGCAGTGTCAGGTGCAGTGTCAGTGTCAGGAGCAGTGTCAGGAGCAGTGTCAGTGTCAGGAGCAGTGTGAGGAGCCGTGCCAGTGTCAGTTGCATTGTCTGAAGCAGCGTCAGGAGCAGTGGCAGTGTCAGTAGCAGTGTCAGTGTCAGTACCAGAAACAGAGCCTGTGTCAGGAGCAGTGTCAGTGTCAGTACCAGGAGCCGTGCCTGTGTCAGGAGCAGTGTCAGGAGCAGCGTCAGGAGCAGTGCCAGGAGCAGTGTCAGTGTCAGCATCAGGAGCAGCGTCAGTGTCAGGAGCAGTGCCAGGAGCAGTGTCAGTGTCAGGAGGAGTGTCAGGAGCAGTTTGAGGTGTAGTGTCAGTGTCAGGAGCAGTGTCAGTGTCAGGTGCTGCGTCAGGAGCAGTGTCGGTGTCAGGAGCAGTGTCAGTGTCAGTATCAGGAGCAGTGTCAGTGTCAGGAGCAGTGTGAGGACCAGTGTCAGTTTCAGGAGCAGTGTCAGGACCAGTGGCAGTGCCAGGAGCAGTGTCAGGTGCAGTGTCAGTGTCAGGAGCAGTGTCAGGAGCAGTGTCAGTGTCAGGAGCAGTGTGAGGAGCCGTGCCAGTGTCAGTTGCAGTGTCTGGAGCAGCGTCAGGAGCAGTGGCAGTGTCAGTATCAGTGTCAGTACACAGAAACAGTGCCTGTGTCAGGAGCAGTGTCAGTGTCAGTACCAGGTGCAGTGCCTGTGTCAGGAGCAGTGTCAGGAGCAGCGTCAGGAGCAGTGCCAGGAGCTGTGTCAGTGTCAGCATCAGGAGCAGCGTCAGTGTCAGGAGCAGTGCCAGGAGCAGTGTCAGTGTCAGGAGGAGTGTCAGGAGCAGTTTGAGGTGTAGTGTCAGTGTCTGGAGCAGTGTCAGTGTCAGGTGCTGCGTCAGGAGCAGTGTCAGTGTCAGGAGGAGTGTCTGGAGCAGTGTCAGGAGCAGTGTCAGTGTCAGGATCAGTGTGAGGACCAGTGTCAGTGTCAGGAGTTGTGTCAGGAGCAGTGTCAGGAGCAGTGTCAGTGACAGTAGCTCTGTCTGGAGCAGTGTCAGTGTCTGGAGCAGTGTCAGGAGCAGTGTCATGGAGCAGTGTCAGTGTCACGAGCAGTCTCAGGAGAAGTGTCAGGAGCAGTGTCAGGAGCAGTGTCAGGAGCTGTGTCAGTCTCAGGAGCCGTGTCAGCAGCACTGACAGGATCAGCAGCAGTGTCTGTGTCAGTAGCAGTGTCAGGAGCAGTGTCAGTGTGAAGGCAGTGTGAGGAGCAGTGTCAGTGACGGGAGCAGTGTCAGTGTCAGTGTCAGTGTCATCAGCAGCGTCAGAGTCAGTGTCAGGAGCACAGTCTGGAGCATTGTCAGGATCAGCAGCAGCGTCAGTGTCAGGAGCAGTGGTAGTAGCAGTGACAGTGTCAGGAGCAGTGTCAGGTGCAGTGTCAGGAGCAGTGTCAGTGTCAGGAGCAGTCACAGGAGCTGTGTCATGAGCAGTGTCAGTGTCAGGAGCAGTGTCAGGAGCAGTGTCAGGAGCAGTGTCAGTTGCAGGAGCTGTGCCAGGAGCAGTGTCAGCGTCAGGAGCAGTGACAGGAGCAGTGTCGGTGTCAGGATCTGTGTCAGTGTCAGCATCAGGAGCAGTGCCAGTGTCAGGAGCAGTGCCAGGAGCAGTGCCAGGAGCAGCGTCAGTGTCAGGAGCAGTCTCAGGGGCAGTATCATTGTCAGGACCAGCGTGAGGAGCAGTGTCAGTGTCAGGAGCAGTGTGTGGACCAGTGTCAGTATCAGGAGCAGTGTCAGGACCAGTGGCAGTGCCAGGAGCAGTGTCAGGTGCAGTGTGAGGAGCCGTGTCACGGTCAGGATCAGTTTCAGGAGCATTGTCAGTATCAGCAGCAGTCTCTGTGTCAGGAGCAGTGTCAGGAGCAGTGTCAGTGTCGGTATCAGGAGCAGTGTCAGTGTCAGGAGCAGTGACAGGACCAGTGCCAGTGTCAGAAGCAGTGTCAGGACCAGTGCCAGTGACAGGAGCTGTGTCAGTGTCAGAAGCATTGTTCGGAGCAGTGTCTGTGTCAGGAGCAGTGTCAGGAGCATTGTCAGCAGCAGCAGCAGTGTGAGCAGCCGTGTCAGGGTCAGGAGCAGTTTCAGGAGCATTATCAGTGTCAGCAGCAGTGTCTGTGTCAGTAGGAGTGTCAGGAGCAGTGTCAATGTGAAGGGCAGTGTGAGGAGCAGTGTCAGTGACAGGAGCAGTGTCACTGTCTGGAGCAGTGTGAGGAGCCGAGCCAGTGTCAGTTGCAGTGTCTGGAGCAGCGTCAGGAGCAGTGGCAGTGTCAGTATCAGTGTCAGTGTCAGTACCAGAAACAGTGCCTGTGTCAGGAGCAGTGTCAGTGTCAGTACCAGGTGCAGTGCCTGTGTCAGGAGCAGTGTCAGGAGCAGCGTCAGGTGCAGTGCCAGGAGCTGTGTCAGTGTCAGCATCAGGAGCAGCGTCAGTGTCAGGAGCAGTGCCAGGAGCAGTGTCAGTGTCAGGAGGAGTGTCAGGAGCAGTTTGAGGTGTAGTGTCAGTGTCAGGAGCAGTGTCAGTGTCAGGTGCTGCGTCAGGAGCAGTGTCAGTGTCAGGAGGAGTGTCTGGAGCAGTGTCAGGAGCAGTGTCAGTGTCAGGAGCAGTGTGAGGACCAGTGTCAGTGTCAGGAGTTGCGTCAGGAGCAGTGTCAGGAGCAGTGTCAGTGACAGTAGCTGTGTCTGGAGCAGTGTCAGTGTCTGGAGCAGTGTCAGGAGCAGTGTCAGGAGCAGGGTCAGTGTCAGGAGCTGTGTCAGGAGCAGTGTCATGGAGCGGTGTCAGTGTCACGAGCAGTCTCAGGAGAAGTGTCAGGAGCAGAGTCAGGAGCAGCGTCAGGAGCAGTGTCAGTCTCAGGAGCCGTGTCAGCAGCACTGACAGGATCAGCAGCAGTGTCTGTGTCAGGAGCAGTGTCAGGAGCAGTGTCACTGTCAGGAGCAGTGTCAGGAGCAGTGCCAGTGTCAGGAGCAGTGTCAGGAGCAGTGTCAGGAGCAGTGTCAGTATCAGGAGCAGTGTCAGGAGCAGTGTCAGGAGCAGTGGCAGGAGCAGTGTCAGTGTCAGGAGCAGTGTCAGGAGCAGTGTCAGGAGCAGTGTCAGGACCAGTGCCAGTGTCAGGAGCAGTTTCAGTGTGAGCAGCAGTGTCAGGAACAGTGGCAGGTGCAGTTTCAGTGTCAGGAGCAGTGTCAGTAGCAGTGTGTGTGTCAGTATCAGGAGCAGTGACAGAAGCAGTGACAGGAGCATTGTCAGTATCAGCAGAAGTGTCTGTGTCAGGAGCAGTGTCAGGAGCAGTGTCAGTGTCAGGAGCTGTGTGAGGGGCAGTGTCAGTATCAGGAGCATTGTCAGGAGCAGTGTCTGTGCCACGAGCAGTGTCAGGAGCAGCGTGAGTAGCAGTGTCAGTGTCAGGAGCTGTGTGAGTATCAGTGTCTGTTTGAGGAGCAGTGTCAGGACCAGTGTCAATGCCAGGAGCAGTGTCAGGTGCAGTGTCAGTGTCAGGAGCAGTGTCAGGAGCAGTGTCAGTGTCAGGAGCAGTGTGAGGAGCCGTGCCAGTGTCAGTTGCATTGCCTGAAGCAGCGTCAGGAGCAGTGGCAGTGTCAGTAGCAGTGTCAGTGTCAGTACCAGAAACAGAGCCTGTGTCAGGAGCAGTGTCAGTGTCAGTACCAGGAGCCGTGCCTGTGTCAGGAGCAGTGTCAGGAGCAGCGTCAGGAGCAGTGCCAGGAGCAGTGTCAGTGTCAGCATCAGGAGCAGCGTCAGTGTCAGGAGCAGTGCCAGGAGCAGTGTCAGTGTCAGGAGGAGTGTCAGGAGCAGTTTGAGGAGCACTGTCAGTATCAGCAGCAGTGTCTGTGTCAGGAGCAGCGTCAGTGTCATGAGCAGTTTGAGGTGTAGTGTCAGTGTCAGGAGCAGTGTCAGTGTCTGGAGCTGTGTCAGGAGCAGTGTCAGTGTCAGGAGGGGTGTCTCGAGCAGTGTCAGGAGCAGTGTCAGTGTCAGGAGCAGTGTCAGTAGCAGTGAGAGTGTCAGTATCAGGAGCAGTGTCAGTTTCAGGAGCAGTGTCAGAAGCAGTGACAGGAGCATTGTCAGTATCAGCTGAAGTGTCTGTGTCAGGAGCAGTGTCAGGAGCAGTGTCAGTGTCAGGAGCAGAGTCAGGACCAGCGCCAATGTAAGGAGCAGTGTCAGGATCAGTGCCAGTGTCAGAAGCAGTCTCAGGACAAGTGTCAGTTACAGGAGCAGTGTCAGTGTCAGGATCAGTCTCAGTGTCTGTGCCGGGAGCAGTGTCAGTGTCAGAGTCACTGTCATGAGCAGTGTCAGTGTCAGCGTTAGGAGCAGTGTCAGTGTCAGTGTCAGGAGCTGTGTCAGGAGCAGTGTCAGTGTCAGAAGCAGTGTCTGGAGCAGTGTCATCGTCAGGAGCTGTGTCAGAAGTAGTTTCAGGAGCAGTGTCAGTGTCAGTGTCTGGAGCAGTGTCAGGAGCAGTGCCAGGTACAGGAGCAGTGTCAGTGTCAGGAGTTGTGTCAGGAGCAGTGTCAGGAGAAGTGTCAGTGACAGTAGCTGTGTCAGGAGCAGTGTCAGTGTCTGGAGCAGTGTCAGGAGCAGTGTCAGGAGCAGGGTCAGTGTCAGAGCTGTGTCAGGAGCAGTGTCATGGAGCAGTGTCAGTGTAGGGAGCAGAGTCAGGAGAAATGTCACGAGCTGTGTCAGGAGCAGTGTCAGTGTCAGTAGCAGTGTGAGCAGCCGTGTCAGGGTCAGGAGCAGTTTCAGGAGCATTATCAGTGTCAGCAGCAGTGTCTGTGTCAGTAGCAGTGTCAGGACCAGTGCCAGTGTTAGGAGCAGTGTCAGTGTGAGCAGCAGTGCCAGGAACAGTGGCAGGTGAAGTTTCACTGTCACGAGCTGTGTCAGGAGCAGTGTCAGTGTCTGGAGCAACGTCGCGAGCAGTGTCAGTAGCAGTGTCAGGAGCTTTGTCAGGATCTGCAGCAGTATCAGTGTCAGGAGCAGTGTCAGTGTCAGGAGCAGTGCCAGGAGCAGTGCCAGTGTCAGGAGCAGTGTGAGGAGCAGTGTCAGTGTCAGGATCCGTCAGTGTCAGTGTCAGGAGCAGTGTCAGGAGAATTCTCAGGATCAGCAGCCGTGTCAGTGTCAGGAGCAGTGTCAGTTACAGGAGCTATTTCAGGAGTTGTGTCAGGTGCAGTATCAGTTTCAGTGTCTGGAGCAGTGTCAAGAGCATTGTCAGGATCAGCAGCAGTGTGAGTGTAAGGAGCAGTGTCAGTAGCAGTGAGAGTGTCAGTATCAGCAGCAGTGTCTGTGTCAGGAGCAGTGTCAGGAGCAGTGTCAGTGTCAGGAGCAGAGTCAGGACCAGCGCCAATGTAAGGAGCAGTGTCAGGATCAGTGCCTGTGTCAGAAGCAGTCTCAGGACAAGTGTCAATTACAGGAGCAGTGTCAGCATCAGGAGCAGCGTCAGTGTCAGGAGCAGTGCCAGGAGCAGTGTCAGTGTCAGGAGCAGTGTCAGGAGCTGTTTCAGGGGCAGGGTAACTGTCAGGAGCAGTGTCGGGACCAGTGCCAGTGTCTGGAGCAACGTCACGAGCAGTGTCAGTAGCAGTGTCAGGAGCTTTGTCAGGATCAGCAGCAGTATCAGTGTCAGGAGCAGTGTCAGTGTCAGGAGCAGTGCCAAGAGCAGTGCCAGTGTCAGGAGCTGTGTGAGGAGCAGTGTCAGTTTCAGGAGCAGTGCCACAAGCAGTGTCAGTGTCAGCAGCAGTGTCACGAGCTGTGTCAGGAGCAGTGTCAGTGTCTGGAGCAGGGTCAGGAGCAGTGACAGGAGCAGTGTCAGTGTCAGGAGGAGTGTCAGGAGCAGTTTGAGGTGTAGTGTCAGTGTCAGGAGCAGTGTCAGTGTCAGGAGCTCTGTCAGGAGCAGTGTCAGTGTCAGGAGGAGTGTCTGGAGCAGTGTAAGGAGCAGTGTCAGTGTCAGGAGCAGTGTCAGTAGCAGTGAGAGTGTCAGTATCAGGAGCAGTGTCACAAGCAGTGACAGGAGCATTGTCAGTATCAGCAGAAGTGTCTGTGTCAGGAGCAGTGTCTGGTGCAGTGTCATTGTCAGAAGCTGTATCAGGAGCAGGGTCAGGTGCAGTGTGAGGAGCCGTGTCACGGTCAGGATCAGTTTGAGGAGCACTGTCAGTATCAGCAGCAGTGTCTGTGTCAGGAGCAGTGTCAGTTTCAGGAGCAGTTCCACAAGCAGTGTCAGTGTCAGCGGCAGTGTGACGAGCTATGTCAGGAGCAGTGTCAGTGTCTGGAGCAATGTCGCGGGCAGTGTCAGGAGCAGTGTCAGGACAAGTGTCAGGAGCAGTGTCAGTGTCAGGAGCAGTGTCAGTGCCAGGAGCAGTGACAGGAGCTGTGCCATGAGCAGTGTCAGTGTCTGGAGCAATGTCGCGGGCAGTGTCAGGAGCAGTATCAGTGTCAGTAGCAGTGTCAGGAGCAGTGTCAGTGTCAGTGTCAGTATCAGGAGCAGTGTCAGGAGCAGTGTCAGGAGCAGTGGCAGGAGCAGTGTCAGTGTCAGGAGCAGTGTCAGGAGCAGTGTCAGGAGCAGTGTCAGGACCAGTGCCAGTGTCAGGAGCAGTTTCAGTGTGAGCAGCAGTGTCAGGAACAGTGGCAGGTGCAGTTTCAGTGTCAGGAGCAGTGTCAGTAGCAGTGTGTGTGTCAGTATCAGGAGCAGTGACAGAAGCAGTGACAGGAGCATTGTCAGTATCAGCAGAAGTGTCTGTGTCAGGAGCAGTGTCAGGAGCAGCGTCAGGAGCAGTGCCAGGAGCAGTGTCAGTGTCAGCATCAGGAGCAGCGTCAGTGTCAGGAGCAGTGCCAGGAGCAGTGTCAGTGTCAGGAGCAGTGTCAGGAGCTGTTTCAGGAGCACGGTAAGTGTCAGGAGCAGTGTCGGGACCAGTGCCAGTGTCAGAAGCAGTGTCAGGACCAGTGTCAGTGACAGGAGCAGTGTCAGTGTCAGGAGCATCGTTCGGAGCCATGTCTGTGCCAGGAGCAGCGTCAGGAGCATTGTCAGTATCAGTAGCAGTGTCTGTGTCAGGAGCAGTGTCAGCGTCAGTAACTGCGTCAGCAGCAGTGTCAGTGTCAGTATCAGGAGCAGCGTCAGTGTCAGGGGCAGTGTCAGGACCAGTGACAGTGTCAGAAGCAGTGTCAGGACCAGTGTCACTGACAGGAGCAGTGTCAGAGTCAGGGGCAGTGTCAGGACCAGTGCCAGTGTCAGAAGCAGTGTCAGGACCAGTGTCAGTGACAAGAGCAGTGTCAGTGTCAGGAGCATTGTTAGGAGCAGTGCCAGTGTCAGGAGCAGTGTCAGGAGCAGTGTCAGGAGCAGTGTCAGTATGAGGAGCAGTGTCAGGAGCAGTGTCAGGAGCAGTGGCAGGAGCAGGGTCAGTGTCAGGAGCAGTGTCAGGAGCAGTGTCAGGAGCAGTGTCAGGACCAGTGCCAGTGTCAGGAGCAGTTTCAGTGTGAGCAGCAGTGTCAGGAACAGTGGCAGGTGCAGTTTCACTGTCACGAGCTGTGTCAGGAGCAGTGTCAGTGTCAGGAGGAGTGCCAGGAGCCGTGTCAATGTCAGGAGCATTGTCCGGAGCAGTGTCCGTGTCAGGAGAAGGATCAGGAGCATTGTCAGTATCAGCAGCAGTGTCTGTGTCAGGAGCAGTGTTAGGAGCAGCTCAGTGTCAGGTGCAGAGTGAGGAGCCGTGTCACGGTCAGGATCAGTTTGAGGAGCATTGTCAGTATCAGCAGCAGTCTCTGTGTCAGGAGCAGTGTCAGGAGCAGTGTCAGTGTCGGTATCAGGAGCAGTGTCAGTGTCAGGAGCAGTGTCAGGACCAGTGCCAGTGACAGGCGTAGTTTCAGTGTGAGCAGCAGTGTCAGGAACAGTGGCAGGTGCAGTTTCACTGTCACGAGCTGTGTCAGGAGCAGTGTCAGTGTCAGGAGGAGTGCCAGGAGCAGTGTCAGTGTCAGGAGCATTTTCCGGAGCAGTGTCCGTGTCAGGAGAAGGATCAGGAGCATTGTCAGTATCAGCAGCAGTGTCTGTGTCAGGAGCAGTGTTAGGAGCAGCTCAGTGTCAGGTGCAGTGTGAGGAGCCGTGTCACGGTCAGGATCAGTTTGAGGAGCATTGTCAGTATCAGTAGCAGTCTCTGTGTCAGGAGCAGTGTCAGGAGCAGTGTCAGTGTCAGGAGCAGTGTGAGGACCAGTGTCAGTATCAGGAGCAGTGTCAGGACCAGTGGCAGTGCCAGGAGCAGGGTCAGGTGCAGTGTGAGGAGCCGTGTCACGGTCAGGATCAGTTTGAGGAGCACTGTCAGTATCAGCAGCAGTGTCTGTGTCAGGAGCAGTGTCAGGAGCAGTGTCAGTGTCAGGAGCAGAGTCAGGACCAGCGCCAATGTAAGGAGCAGTGTCAGGATCAGTGCCTGTGTCAGAAGCAGTCTCAGGACAAGTGTCAATTACAGGAGCAGTGTCAGCATCAGGAGCAGCGTCAGTGTCAGGAGCAGTGCCAGGAGCAGTGTCAGTGTCAGGAGCAGTGTCAGGAGCTGTTTCAGGGGCAGGGTAACTGTCAGGAGCAGTGTCGGGACCAGTGCCAGTGTCTGGAGCAACGTCACGAGCAGTGTCAGTAGCAGTGTCAGGAGCTTTGTCAGGATCAGCAGCAGTATCAGTGTCAGGAGCAATGTCAGTGTCAGGAGCAGTGCCAAGAGCAGTGCCAGTGTCAGGAGCTGTGTGAGGAGCAGTGTCAGTTTCAGGAGCAGTGCCACAAGCAGTGTCAGTGTCAGCAGCAGTGTCACGAGCTGTGTCAGGAGCAGTGTCAGTGTCTGGAGCAGGGTCAGGAGCAGTGACAGGAGCAGTGTCAGTGTCAGGAGGAGTGTCAGGAGCAGTTTGAGGTGTAGTGTCAGTGTCAGGAGCAGTGTCAGTGTCAGGAGCTCTGTCAGGAGCAGTGTCAGTGTCAGGAGGAGTGTCTGGAGCAGTGTAAGGAGCAGTGTCAGTGTCAGGAGCAGTGTCAGTAGCAGTGAGAGTGTCAGTATCAGGAGCAGTGTCACAAGCAGTGACAGGAGCATTGTCAGTATCAGCAGAAGTGTCTGTGTCAGGAGCAGTGTCTGGTGCAGTGTCATTGTCAGAAGCTGTGTCAGGAGCAGGGTCAGGTGCAGTGTGAGGAGCCGTGTCACGGTCAGGATCAGTTTGAGGAGCACTGTCAGTATCAGCAGCAGTGTCTGTGTCAGGAGCAGTGTCAGTTTCAGGAGCAGTTCCACAAGCAGTGTCAGTGTCAGCGGCAGTGTGACGAGCTATGTCAGGAGCAGTGTCAGTGTCTGGAGCAATGTCGCGGGCAGTGTCAGGAGCAGTGTCAGGACAAGTGTCAGGAGCAGTGTCAGTGTCAGGAGCAGTGTCAGTGCCAGGAGCAGTGACAGGAGCTGTGCCATGAGCAGTGTCAGTGTCTGGAGCAATGTCGCGGGCAGTGTCAGGAGCAGTATCAGTGTCAGTAGCAGTGTCAGGAGCAGTGTCAGTGTCAGTGTCAGGAGCAGCGTCAGTGTCAGGAGCAGTGTCAGGACCAGCGCCAGTGTGAGAAGCAGTGTCAGGACCAGTGCCAGTGACAGGACCAGTGTCAGTGTCAGAAGCATTGTTCGGAGCAGTGTCTGTGTCAGGAGCAGTGTCAGGAGCATTGTTAGCATCAGCAGCAGTGTCTGTGTCAGGACCAGTGTCAGGAGCAATGTCAGTATCAGGAGCAGTGTGAGCAGCAGTGTCAGGGTCAGGAGCAGTTTCAGGAGCATTATCAGTATCAGCAGACGTGTCTGTGTCAGTAGCAGTGTCAGGAGCAGTGTCTGTGTGAAGAGCAGTGTGAGGAGCAGTGTCAGTGACAGGAGCAGTGTCAGTGTCAGTGTCACTGTCATCAGCAGTGTCAGCGTCAGTGTCAGGAGCACTGTCAGGAGCATTGTCAGGATCAGCAGCAGCGTCAGTGTCAGGAGCAGTGCTAGTAGCAGTGACAGTGGCAGGAGCAGTGTCAGGTGCAGTGTCAGGAGCAGTGTCAGTGTCAGGAGCAGTGTCAGTGCCAGGAGCAGTGACAGGAGCTGTGCCATGAGCAGTGTCAGTGTCAGGAGCAGTGTCAGGAGCAGTGTCAGTGGCAGGAGCTGCGCCAGGAGCAGTGTTAGTGTCAGGAGCAGTGTCAGGAGCAGTGTCAGCGTCAGGAGCAGTGACAGTAGCAGTGTCGGTGTCAGGAGCAGTGTCAGGAGCAGTGTCAGTGTCAGGAGCAGTGTCAGGAGCATTGTCAGTGTCAGGACCAGTGTCAGGAGCAGCGTCAGGAGCAGTGTCAGTGTCAGGAGCAGTGTCAGGAGCAGTGTCAGGAGCAGTGTCAGGAGCAGTGTCAGGAGCAGTGACAGGAGCAGTGGCAGGAGCAGTGTCGGTGTCAGGAGCAGTGTCAGGAGCAGTGTCAGGAGCAGTGTCAGTGTCAGGAGCAGTGTCAGGAGCAGTGACAGGAGCTGTGCCATGAGCAGTGTCAGTGTCAGGAGCAGTGTCTGGAGCAGTGTCAGGAGCAGTGTCAGGAGCAGGGTCAGTTTCAGGAGCTGTGTCAGGAGCAGTCTCATGGAGCAGGGTCAGTGTCAGGAGCTGTGTCAGGAGCAGTGTCATGGAGCAGTGTCAGTGTCACGAGCAGTGTCAGGAGAAGTGTCAGGAGCCGTGTCAGGAGCAGTGTCAGGAGCAGTGTCAGTCTCAGGAGCCGTGTCAGCAGCACTGTCAGGATCAGCAGCAGTGTCTGTGTCAGGAGCAGTGTGAGGAGCAGTGTCAGTGTCTGGAGCAGTCTCAGGAGCAGTGTTAGGTTCAGGAGCAGTGTCAGTGTCAGGAGCTGTGTCTGGAGCAGTTTCAGGAGCAGTGTCAGTGAAAGTAGCTTTGTCACGAGCAGTGTCCGTTTCAGCAGCAGTGTTAGGTACAGTGGCAGGGGCAGTGTCAGTGTAAGGAGCAGTGTCAGGAGCAGTGTCAGGAGCAGTGTCAGGAGCAGGGTCAGTTTCAGGAGCAGTGTCAGTGTCAGGAGCAGTGACAGGAGCTGTGCCATGAGCAGTGTCAGTGTCAGGAGCAGTGTCTGGAGCAGTGTCAGGAGCAGTGTCAGGAGCAGGGTCAGTTTCAGGAGCTGTGTCAGGAGCAGTCTCATGGAGCAGTGTCAGTGTAGGGAGCAGTGTCAGGAGAAGTGTCACGAGCTGTGTCAGGAGCAGTGTCAGTGTCGGGAGGAGTGTCTGGAGCAGTGTCAGGAGCAGTGTCAGTGTCAGGAGCAGTGTCAGTAGCAGTGAGAGTGTCAGTATCAGGAGCAGTGTCAGAAGCAGTGACAGGAGCATTGACAGTATCAGCAGAAGTGTCTGTGTCAGGAGCAGTGTCAGGAGCAGTGTCAGTGTCAGAAGCTGTGTCAGGAGCAGGGTCAGTGTCAGGATCAGTGTCAGGTTCAGTGCCAGTGCCAGTTGCAGTGTCTGGAGCAGCGTCAGGAGCAGTGACAGTGTCAGGAGCAGTGTCAGTGTCAGTACCAGGTGCAGTGTCTGTGTCACTACCAGCGGCAATGTCAGGAGCAATGTCAGGAGCAGTTTCAGGACCAGCAAGTGCCAGGAGCAGTCTCAGGACAAGTGTCAGGCACAGGAGCAGTGTCAGTGTCTGTGACGGGAGCAATGTCAGTGTCAGTGTCACAGTCATGAGCAGTGTGAGCGTCAGTGTCAGGAGCAGTGTCAGGAGCATTGTCAGGATCAGCAGCAGTGTCTGTGTCAGGAGCAGTGTCAGTGTCAGGAGCAGTATCAGTGTCAGTGTCAGGAGCTGTGTCAGGAGCTGTGTCAGGAGCAGTGTCAGTGTCAGAAGCAGTGTCAGTTACAGGAGCTATTTCAGGCGTTGTGTCAGGTGCAGTATCAGTGTCAGTGTCTGGAGCAGTGTCAAGAGCTTTGTCAGGATCAGCAGCAGTGTGAGTGTCAGGAGCAGTGTCAGTAGCAGTGAGAGTGTCAGTATCAGGAGGAGTGTCAGTTTCAGGAGCAGTGACAGAAGCAGTGTCAGGAGCATTGTCAGTATCAGCAGCAGTGTCTGTAGCAGTGAGAGTGTCAGTATCAGGAGCAGTGTCAGATGCAGTGACAGGAGCATTGACAGTATCAGCAGAAGTGTCTGTGTCAGGAGCAGTGTCAGGAGCAGTGTCAGTGTCAGAAGCTGTGTCAGGAGCAGGGTCAGTGTCAGGATCAGTGTCAGGTTCAGTGCCAGTGTCAGTTGCAGTGTCTGGAGCAGCGTCAGGAGCAGTGCAGTGTCAGGAGCAGTGTCAGGAGCTGTGTCAGGAGCTGTGTCAGGAGCAGTGTCAGTGTCAGAAGCAGTGTCAGGAGCAGTGTCATCGTCAGGAGCTGTGTCAGAAGTAGTTTCAGGAGCAGTGTCAGTGTCTGTGTCTGGAGCAGTGTCAGGAGCAGTGTCAGGTTCAGGAGCAGTGTCAGTGTCAGGAGTTGTGTCAGGAGCAGTGGCAGGAGCAGTGTCAGTGACAGTAGCTGTGTCAGGAGCAGTGTCAGTGTCTGGAGCAGTGTCAGGAGCAGTGTTAGGAGCAGGGTCAGTTTCAGGAGCTGTGTCAGGAGCAGTGTCATGGAGCAGTGTCAGTGTAGGGAATAGTGTCAGGAGAAGTGTCACGGGCTGTGTCAGGAGCAGTGTCAGTGTCAGGAGCAGTTTCAGGAGCATTATCAGTATCAGCAGCAGTGTCTGTGTCAGTAGCAGTGTCAGGAGCAGTGGCAGTGTGAAGAGCAGTCCGAGGAGCAGTGTCAGTGACAGGAGCAGTGTCAGTGTCAGTGTCACTGTCATCAGCAGTGTCAGCGTCAGTGTCAGGAGCACTGTCAGGAGCATTGTCAGGATCAGCAGCAGCGTCAGTGTCAGGAGCAGTGGTAGCAGCAGTGGCAGTGTCAGGAGCAGTGTCAGATGCAGTGACAGGAGCAGTGTCAGTGTCAGCATCAGGAGCAGCGTCAGTGTCAGGAGCAGTTCCAGGAGCAGTGTCAGTGTCAGGAGGAGTGTCAGGAGCAGTTTGAGGTGCAGTGTTAGTGTCAGGAGCAGTGTCAGTGCCAGGAGCTGTGTCAGGAGCAGCGTCAGTGTCAGGAAGAGTGTCTGGAGCAGTGTCAGGAGCAGTGTCAGTGTCACGAGCAGTGTCAGTAGCAGTGAGAGTGTCAGTATCAGCAGCAGTGTCAGAAGCAGTGACAGGAGCATTGACAGTATCAGCAGAAGTGTCTGTGTCAGGAGCAGTGTCAGGAGCAGTGTCAGTGTCAGAAGCTGTGTCAGGAGCAGGGTCAGTGTCAGGATCAGTGTCAGGTTCAGTGCCAGTATCAGTTGCTGTGTCTGTAGCAGCGTCAGGAGCAGTGACAGTGTCAGGAGCAGTGTCAGTGTCAGTACCAGGTGCAGTGTCTGTGTCAGGACCAGCAGCAATGTCAGGAGCAATGTCAGGAGCAGTTTCAGGACCAGCAAGTGCCAGGAGCAGTCTCAGGACAAGTGTCAGACACAGGAGCAGTGTCAGTGTCTGTGACGGGAGCAGTGTCAGTGTCAGTGTCACAGTCATGAGCAGTGTGAGCGTCAGTGTCAGGAGCAGTGTCAGGAGCATTGTCAGGATCAGCAGCAGTGTCAGTGTCAGGAGCAGTGTCAGGAGCATTGTCAGTGTCAGGACCAGTGTCAGGAGCAGCGTCAGGAGCAGTGTCAGTGTCAGGAGCAGTGTCAGGAGCAGTGTCAGGAGCAGTGACAGGAGCAGTGGCAGGAGCAGTGTCGGTGTCAGGAGCAGTGTCAGGAGCAGTGTCAGGAGCAGTGTCAGTGTCAGGAGCAGTGTCAGGAGCAGTGTCAGGAGCTGTGTCAGGAGCTGTGTCAGGAGCAGTGTCAGTGTCAGAAGCAGTGTCAGGAGCAGTGTCATCGTCAGTAGCTGTGTCAGAAGTAGTTTCAGGAGCAGTGTCAGGAGCAGTGTCAGGTTCAGGAGCAGTGTCAGTGCCAGGAGTTGTGTCAGGAGCAGTTTCAGGAGCAGTGTCAGTGACAGTAGCTGTGTCAGGAGCAGTGTCAGTGTCTGGAGCAGTGTCAGGAGCAGTGTCAGGAGCAGGGTCAGTTTCAGGAGCTGTGTCAGGAGCAGTGTCATGGAGCAGTGTCAGTGTAGGGAGCAGTGTCAGGAGAAGTGTCACGAGCTGTGTCAGGCGCAGTGTCAGTGTCAGGAGCAGTTTCAGGAGCATTATCAGTATCAGCAGCAGTGTCTGTGTCAGTAGCAGTGTCAGGAGCAGTGTCAGTGTGAAGAGCAGTCTGAGGAGCAGTGTCAGTGACAGGGGCTGTGTCAGTGTCAGTGTCACTGTCATCAGCAGTGTCAGCGTCAGTGTCAGGAGCACTGTCAGGAGCATTGTCAGGATCAGCAGCAGCGTCAGTGTCAGGAGCAGTGGTAGAAGCAGTGACAGTGTCAGGAGCAGTGTCAGGTGCAGTGTCAGGAGCAGTGTCAGTGTCAGGAGCAGTGTCAGTGTCAGGAGCAGTGACAGGAGCTGTGCCATGAGCAGTGTCAGTGTCAGGAGCAGTGTCAGGAGCAGTGTCAGGAGCAGTGTCAGGAGCAGGGTCAGTTTCAGGAGCAGTGTCAGTGTCAGGAGCAGTGACAGGAGCTGTGCCATGAGCAGTGTCAGTGTCAGGAGCAGTGTCTGGAGCAGTGTCAGGAGCAGTGTCAGGAGCAGGGTCAGTTTCAGGAGCTGTGTCAGGAGCAGTCTCATGGAGCAGGGTCAGTGTCAGGAGCTGTGTCAGGAGCAGTGTCATGGAGCAGTGTCAGTGTCTGGAGCAGTGTCAGGTGCAGTGTCAGGAGCAGGGTCAGTTTCAGGAGCTGTGTCAGGAGCAGTGTCATGGAGCAGTGTCAGTGTAGGGAGCAGTGTCAGGAGAAGTGTCACGAGCTGTGTCAGGAGCAGTGTCAGTGTCAGGAGCAGTTTCAGGAGCATTATCAGTATCAGCAGCAGTGTCTGTGTCAGTAGCAGTGTCAGGAGCAGTGTCAGTGTGAAGAGCAGTCTGAGGAGCAGTGTCAGTGACAGGAGCAGTGTCAGTGTCAGTGTCACTGTCATCAGCAGTGTCAGCGTCAGTGTCAGGAGCACTGTCAGGAGCATTGTCAGGATCAGCAGCAGCGTCAGTGTCAGGAGCAGTGGTAGCAGCAGTGACAGTGTCAGGAGCAGTGTCAGGTGCAGTGTCAGGAGCTGTGTCAGTGTCAGGAGCAGTGCCAGGAGCAGTGTCAGTCTCAGGTGCAGTGTCAGGAGCCTTGTCAGGATCAGCAGCAGTGTCTGTGTCTGGAGCAGTGTCATGAGCAGTGTCAGTGTCTGGAGCAGTGTCAGGAGCAGTGTTAGGTTCAGTAGCAGTGTCTGTGTCAGGAGCAGTGTCAGGAGCAGTGTCAGGACCAGTGCCAGTGTCAGAAGCAGTCTCAGGCCAAGTGTCAGTTACAGGAGCAGTGTCAGTGTCAGGATCAGTGTCAGTGTCTGTGCCGGGAGCAGTGACTGTGTCAGTGTCACTGTCATGAGCAGTGTCAGTGTCAGTACCAGAAGCGGTGCCTGTGTCAGGAGCAGTGTCAGTGTCAGTACCAGGAGCAGTGCCTGTGTCAGGAGCAGTTTCAGGAGCAGTGTCAGGAGCAGTGCCAGGAGCAGTGTCAGAGTCAGTATCAGGAGCAGCGTCAGTGTCAGGAGCAGTGCAGAGGACCAGTGTCAGTACCAGGAGCAGTGTCAGGAGCAGTGTCAGTGCGAGAAGCTGTGTCAGGAGCAGGGTCAGTGTCAGGATCAGTGACGGGGGCAGTGCCAGTGACAGTTGCAGTGTCTGGAGCAGCGTCAGGAGCAGTGACAGTGTCAGGAGCAGTGTCAGTGTCAGTACCATGTGCAGTGTCTGTGTCAGGACCAGCGGCAATGTCAGGAGCAATGTCAGGAGCAGTGTCAGGACCAGCCAGTGTTAGAAACAGTCTCAGGACAAGTGTTAGACACAGGAGCAGTGTCAGTGTCAGGATCAGTGTCAGTGTCTGTGACGGGAGCAGTGTCAGTGTCAGTGTCACAGTCATGAGCAGTGTCAGCATCAGTGTCAGGAGCAATGTCAGGAGCATTGTCAGGATCAGCAGCAGTGTCAGTGTCAGGAGCAGTGCCAGGAGCAGTGTCAGGAGCAGTGTCAGTGTCAGGAGCAGTGTGAGGAGCAGGTGCCAGTGCCAGTTGCAGTGTCTGGAGCAGCGTCAGGAGCAGTGGCAGTGTCAGTAGCAGTGTCAGCGTCAGTACCAGAAACAGTGCCAGTGTCAGGAGCAGTGTCAGTGTCAGTACCAGGTGCAGTGTCTGTGTCAGGACCAGCGGCAATGTCAGGAGCAATGTCAGGAGCAGTGTCAGGACCAGCCAGTGTCAGAAACAGTCTCAGGACAAGTGTTAGACACAGGAGCAGTGTCAGTGTCAGGATCAGTGTCAGTGTCTGTGACGGGAGCAGTGTCAGTGTCAGTGTCACAGTCATGAGCAGTGTCAGCGTCAGTACCAGAAACAGTGCCAGTGTCAGGAGCAGTGTCAGTGTCAGTACCAGGTGCAGTACCTGTGTCAGGAGCAGTGTCAGGAGCAGCGTCAGGAGCAGTGACAGGAGCTGTGCCAGTGTCAGCATCAGGGGCAGCGTCAGTGTCAGGAGCAGTTCCAGGAGCAGTGTCAGTGTCAGGAGGAGTGTCAGGAGCAGTTTGGGGTGTAGTGTCAGTGTCAGGGGCAGTGTCAGTGCCAGGAGCTGTGTCAGGAGCAGTGTCAGTGTCAGGAGGAGTGTCTGGAGCAGTGTCAGGGGCAGTGTCAGTGTCAGGAGCAGTGTCAGTAGCAGTGAGAGTGTCAGTATCAGGAGCAGTGTCAGAAGCAGTGACAGGAGCATTGACAGTATCAGCAGAAGTGTCTGTGTCAGGAGCAGTGTCAGGAGCAGTGTCAGTGTCAGAAGCTGTGTCAGGAGCAGGGTCAGTGTCAGGATCAGTGTCAGGGGCAGTGCCAGTGTCAGTTGCAGTGTCTGGAGCAGCGTCAGGAGCAGTGACAGTGTCAGGAGCAGTGTCAGTGTCAGTACCAGTTGCAGTGTCTGTGTCAGGACCAGCGGCAATGTCAGGAGCAATGTCAGGAGCAGTTTCAGGACCAGGAAGTGCCAGGAGCAGTTTCAGGACAAGTGTCAGACACAGGAGCAGTGTCAGTGTCTGTGACGGGAGCAGTGTCAGTGTCAGTGTTACAGTCATGAGCAGTGGAGCGTCAGTGTCAGGAGCAGTGTCAGGAGCAGTGTCAGTGTCAGGAGCAGTGTCAGGAGCAGTGTCAGTGCCAGGAGCTGTGTGAGGAGCAGTGTCAGTGTCTGGAGCAACGTCACGAGCAGTGTCAGTAGCAGTGTCAGGAGCTTTGTCAGGATCAGCAGCAGTATCAGTGTCAGGAGCAGTGTCAGTGTCAGGAGCAGTGCCAAGAGCAGTGCCAGTGTCAGGAGCTGTGTGAGGAGCAGTGTCAGTTTCAGGAGCAGTTCCACAAGCAGTGTCAGTGTCAGCGGCAGTGTGACGAGCTATGTCAGGAGCAGTGTCAGTGTCTGGAGCAATGTCGCGGGCAGTGTCAGGAGCAGTGTCAGGACAAGTGTCAGGAGCAGTGTCAGTGTCAGCAGAAGTGTCTGTGTCAGGAGCAGTGTCAGGAGCAGTGTCAGTGTCAGAAGCTGTGTCAGGAGCAGGGTCAGTGTCAGGATCAGTGTCAGGGGCAGTGTCATTGTCAGGAGCAGTGTCAGGAGCAGTGTTAGGAGCAGTGTCAGTGTCAGGAGCAGTCTCAGGAGCAGTGTCAGGAGCAGTGACAGGAGCAGTGGCAGGAGCAGTGTCGGTGTCAGGAGCAGTGTCAGGAGCAGTGTCAGGAGCAGTGACAGTGTCAGGAGCAGTGCCAGGAGCAGTGTCAGTGTCAGGAGCAGTGTCAGGATCAGTGTCAGTGTCAGGAGCACTGTCAGGAGCATTGTCAGGATCAGCAGCAGCGTAAGTGTCAGGAGCAGTGGTAGCAGCAGTGACAGTGTCAGGAGCAGTGTCAGGTGCAGTGTCAGGAGCTGTGTCAGTGTCAGGAGCAGTGTCAGTGTCAGGAGCAGTGACAGGAGCTGTGCCGTGAGCAGTGTCAGTGTCAGGAGCAGTGTCAGGAGCAGTGTCAGGAGCAGTGTCAGTGGCAGGAGCTGTGCCAGGAGCAGTATCAGTGTCAAGAGCAGTGTCAGGAGCAGTGTCAGCGTCAGGAGCAGTGACAGGAGCCGTGCCGGTGTCAGGAGCAGTGCCAGTGTCAGCATCAGGATCAGTGTCAGTGTCAGCATCAGGAGCAGTGTCAGTGTCAGGAGCAGTGCCAGGAGCAGCGTCAGTGTCAGGAGCAGTCTCAGGGGCAGTATCATTGTCAGGACCAGCGTGAGGAGCAGTGTCAGTTTCAGGAGCAGTGTCAGGACCAGTGTCAGTTTCAGGAGCAGCGTGAGGAGCCGAGCCAGTGTCAGTTGCGTTGTCTGGAGCAGCGTCAGGAGCAGTGGCAGTGTCAGTAGCAGTGACAGTGTCAGTACCAGAAACAGTGCCTGTGTCAGGAGCGGTGTCAGTGTCAGTACCAGGTGCAGTGCCTGTGTCAGGAGCAGTGTCAGGAGCAGCGCCAGGAGAAGTGCCAGGAGCAGTGTCAGTGTCAGCATCAGGAGCAGCGTCAGTGTCAGGAGCAGTGTCAGTGTCAGGAGGAGTGTCAGGAGCAGTTTGAGGTGTAGTGTCAGTGTCAGGAGCAGTGTCAGTGTCAGGAGCTGTGTCAGGTGCAGTATCAGTGTCAGGAGGAGTGTCTGGAGCAGTGTCAGGGGCAGTGTCAGTGTGAGGAGCAGTGTCAGTAGCAGTGAGTGTGTCAGTATCAGGAGCAGTGTCAGAAGCAGTGACAGGAGCATTGTCAGTATCAGCAGAAGTGTCTGTGTCAGGAGCACTGTAAGGAGCAGTGTCAGTGTCAGGAGCTGTGTGAGGAGCAATGTCAGTGTCTGGAGCAACGTCACGAGCAGTGTCAGTAGCAGTGTCAGGAGCTTTGTCAGGATCAGCAGCAGTATCAGTGTCAGGAGCAGTGTCAGTGTCAGGAGCAGTGCCAAGAGCAGTGCCAGTGTCAGGAGCTGTGTGAGGAGCAGTGTCAGTTTCAGGAGCAGTTCCACAAGCAGTGTCAGTGTCAGCGGCAGTGTGACGAGCTATGTCAGGAGCAGTGTCAGTGTCTGGAGCAATGTCGCGGGCAGTGTCAGGAGCAGTGTCAGGACAAGTGTCAGGAGCAGTGTCAGTGTCAGGAGCAGTGTCAGTGCCAGGAGCAGTGACAGGAGCTGTGCCATGAGCAGTGTCAGTGTCTGGAGCAATGTCGCGGGCGGTGTCAGGAGCAGTATCAGTGTCAGTAGGAGTGTCAGGAGCAGTGTCAGTGTCAGTGTCAGGAGCAGCGTCAGTGTCAGGAGCAGTGTCAGGACCAGTGCCAGTGACAGGACCAGTGTCAGTGTCAGAAGCATTGTTCGGAGCAGTGTCTGTGTCAGGAGCAGTGTCAGGAGCATTGTCAGCATCAGCAGCAGTGTCTGTGTCAGGACCAGTGTCAGGAGCAATGTCAGTATCAGGAGCAGTGTGAGCAGCCGTGTCAGGGTCAGGAGCAGTTTCAGGAGCATTATCAGTATCAGCAGACGTGTCTGTGTCAGTAGCAGTGTCAGGAGCAGTGTCTGTGTGAAGAGCAGTGTGAGGAGCAGTGTCAGTGACAGGAGCAGTGTCAGTGTCAGTGTCACTGTCATCAGCAGTGTCAGCGTCAGTGTCAGGAGCACTGTCAGGAGCATTGTCAGGATCAGCAGCAGCGTCAGTGTCAGGAGCAGTGCTAGTAGCAGTGACAGTGGCAGGAGCAGTGTCAGGTGCAGTGTCAGGAGCAGTGTCAGTGTCAGGAGCAGTGTCAGTGCCAGGAGCAGTGACAGGAGCTGTGCCATGAGCAGTGTCAGTGTCAGGAGCAGTGTCAGGAGCAGTGCCAGTGGCAGGAGCTGCGCCAGGAGCAGTGTTAGTGTCAGGAGCAGTGTCAGGAGCAGTGTCAGCGTCAGGAGCAGTGACAGTAGCAGTGTCGGTGTCAGGAGCAGTGTCAGGAGCAGTGCCAGTGTCAGGAGCAGTGTCAGGAGCAGTGTCAGGAGCAGTGCCAGTGTCAGGAGCAGTGTCAGGAGCAGTGTCAGGAGCAGTGGCTGGAGCAGTGTCAGTGTCAGGAGCAGTGTCAGGAGCAGTGTCAGTGTCAGGAGCAGTGTCAGGAGCAGTGTCAGGAGCATTGTCAGTGGCAGGAGCTGCGCCAGGAGCAGTGTTAGTGTCAGGAGCAGTGTCAGGAGCAGTGTCAGCGTCAGGAGCAGTGACAGTAGCAGTGTCGGTGTCAGGAGCAGTGTCAGGAGCAGTGCCAGTGTCAGCAGCAGTGTCAGGAGCATTGTCAGGACCAGTGCCAGTGTCAGGAGCAGTGTCAGTGTGAGCAGCAGTGTCAGGAACAGTGGCAGGAGCAGTGTCAGTGTCACGAGCTGTCTCAGGAGCAGTGTCAGTGTCTGGAGCAATGTCGCGGGCAGTGTCAGGAGCAGTGTCAGTGTCAGTAGCAGTGTCAGGAGCAGTGTCAGTGTCAGGAGCAGCGTCAGTGTCAGGAGCAGTGTCAGGACCAGCGCCAGTGTGAGAAGCTGTGTCAGGACCAGTGCCAGTGACAGGAGCAGTGTCAGTGTCAGAAGCATTGTTCGGAGCAGTGTCTGTGTCAGGAGCAGTGTCAGGAGCAGTGTCAGTGTCAGGAGCAGTGTCAGGTGCAGTGTCAGTGTCAGGAGCAGTGTGAGGAGCAGTGTCAGTGACAGGAGCAGTGTCAGTGTCAGTTTCACTGTCATCAGCAGCGTCAGCGTCAGTGTCAGGAGCACTGTCAGGAGCATTGTCAGGATCAGCAGCAGCGTCAGTGCCAGGTGCAGTGGTAGTAGCAGTGACAGTGGCAGGAGCAGTGTCAGGTGCAGTGTCAGGAGCAGTGTCAGTGTCAGGAGCAGTGTCAGTGCCAGGAGCAGTGACAGGAGGTGTGCCATGAGCAGTGTCAGTGTCAGGAGCAGTGTCAGGAGCAGTGTCAGTGTCAGGAGCAGTGTGAGGAGCCGTGCCAGTGTCAGTTGCAGTGTCTGGAGCAGCGTCAGGAGCAGTGGCAGTGTCAGTATCAGTATCAGTGTCAGTACACAGAAACAGTGCCTGTGTCAGGAGCAGTGTCAGTGTCAGTACCAGGTGCAGTGCCTGTGTCAGGAGCAGTGTCAGGAGCAGCGTCAGGAGCAGTGCCAGGAGCTGTGTCAGTGTCAGCATCAGGAGCAGCGTCAGTGACATGAGCAGTGCCAGGAGCAGTGTCAGTGTCAGGAGGAGTGTCAGGAGCAGTTTGAGGTGTAGTGTCAGTGTCAGGAGCAGTGTCAGTGTCAGGTGCTGCGTCAGGAGCAGTGTCAGTGTCAGGAGGAGTGTCTGGAGCAGTGTCAGGAGCAGTGTCAGTGTCAGGATCAGTGTGAGGACCAGTGTCAGTGTCAGGAGTTGTGTCAGGAGCAGTGTCAGGAGCAGTGTCAGTGACAGGAGCAGTGTCAGTGTCAGGAGCATCGTTCGGAGCCATGTCTGTGCCAGGAGCAGCGTCAGCAGCAGTGTCAGTGTCAGTATCAGGAGCAGCGTCAGTGTCAGGAGGAGTGCCAGGAGCCGTGTCAGTGTCAGGAGCATTGTCCGGAGCAGTGTCCGTGTCAGGAGAAGGATCAGGAGCATTGTCAGTATCAGCAGCAGTGTCTGTGTCAGGAGCAGTGTTAGGAGCAGTGTCAGTGTCACGAGCTGTCTCAGGAGCAGTGTCAGTGTCTGGAGCAATGTCGCGAGCAGTGTCAGGAGCAGTGTCAGTGTCAGTAGCAGTGTCAGGAGCAGTGTCAGTGTCAGTGTCAGGAGCAGCGTCAGTGTCAGAAGCAGTGTCAGGACCAGCGCCAGTGTGAGAAGCAGTGTCAGGACCAGTGCCAGTGACAGGAGCAGCGTCAGTGTCAGAAGCATTGTTCGGAGCAGTGTCTGTGTCAGGAGCAGTGTCAGGAACATTGTCAGCATCAGCAGCAGTGTCTGTGTCAGGACCAGTGTCAGGAGCAATGTCAGTATCAGGAGCAGTGTGAGCAGCCGTGTCAGGGTCAGGAGCAGTTTCAGGAGCATTATCAGTATCAGCAGACGTGTCTGTGTCAGTAGCAGTGTCAGGAGCAGTGTCTGTGTGAAGAGCAGTGTGAGGAGCAGTGTCAGTGACAGGAGCAGTGTCAGTGTCAGTTTCACTGTCATCAGCAGTGTCAGCGTCAGTGTCAGGATAACTGTCAGTAGCATTGTCAGGATCAGCAGCAGCGTCAGTGTCAGGAGCAGTGCTAGTAGCAGTGACAGTGGCAGGAGCAGTGACAGGTGCAGTGTCAGGAGCAGTGTCAGTGTCAGGAGCAGTGTCAGTGCCAGGAGCAGTGACAGGAGCTGTGCCATGAGCAGTGTCAGTGTCAGGAGCAGTGTCAGGAGCAGTGTCAGTGGCAGGAGCTGCGCCAGGAGCAGTGTTAGTGTCAGGAGCAGTGTCAGCGTCAGGAGCAGTGACAGTAGCAGTGTCGGGGTCAGGAGCAGTGTCAGGAGCAGTGCCAGTGTCAGGAGCAGTGTCAGGAGCAGTGTCAGGAGCAGTGTCAGTGTCAGGAGCAGTGTCAGGAGCAGTGTCAGGAGCAGTGGCTGGAGCAGTGTCAGTGTCAGGAGCAGTGTCAGGAGCAGTGTCAGGATCAGCAGCAGTGTCAGTGTCAGCAGCAGTGTCAGGAGCTGTTCGAGGAGCTGTGTCAGTTTCAGGAGCTGTGTCAGGAGCAGTGTCAGTGTCAGGAGCATTGTCAGGACCAGTGCCAGGGTCAGGAGCAGTGTCAGTGTGAGCAGCAGTGTCAGGAACAGTGGCAGGAGCAGTGTGAGTGTCACGAGCTGTCTCAGGCGCAGTGTCAGTGTCTGGAGCAATGCCGCGGGCAGTGTCAGGAGCAGTGTCAGTGTCAGTAGCAGTGTCAGGAGCAGTGTCAGTGTCAGTGTCAGGAGCAGCGTCAGTGTCAGGAGCAGTGTCAGGACCAGCGCCAGTGTGAGAAGCATTGTTCGGAGCAGTGTCAGTGTCAGCTTCACTGTCATCAGCAGCGTCAGCGTCTCTGTCAGGAGCACTGTCAGTAGCATTGTCAGGATCAGCAGCAGCGTCAGTGTCAGGAGCAGTGCTAGTAGCAGTGACAGTGGCAGGAGCAGTGTCAGGTGCAGTGTCAGGAGCAGTGTCAGTGTCAGGAGCAGTGTCAGTGCCAGGAGCAGTGACAGGAGCTGTGCCATGAGCAGTGTCAGTGTCAGGAGCAGTGTCAGGAGCAGTGTCAGGAGCAGTGTCGGTGGCAGGAGCTGCGCCAGGAGCAGTGTTAGTGTCAGGAGCAGTGTCAGGAGCAGTGTCAGCGTCAGGAGCAGTGACAGGAGCAGTGTCGGTGTCAGGAGCAGTGTCAGTGTCAGTATCAGGAGCAGTGTCAGTGTCAGGAGCAGTGTGAGGACCAGTGTCAGTTTCAGGAGCAGTGTCAGGACCAGTGGCAGTGCCAGGAGCAGTGTCAGGTGCAGTGTCAGTGTCAGGAGCAGTGTCAGGAGCAGTGTCAGTGTCAGGAGCAGTGTGAGGAGCAGTGCCAGTGTCAGTTGCAGTGTCTGGAGCAGCGTCAGGAGCAGTGGCAGTGTCAGTATCAGTATCAGTGTCAGTACACAGAAACAGTGCCTGTGTCAGGAGCAGTGTCAGTGTCAGTACCAGGTGCAGTGCCTGTGTCAGGAGCAGTGTCAGGAGCAGCGTCAGGAGCAGTGCCGGGAGCTGTGTCAGTGTCAGCATCAGGAGCAGCGTCAGTGTCAGGAGCAGTGCCAGGAGCAGTGTCAGTGTCAGGAGGAGTGTCAGGAGCAGTTTGAGGTGTAGTGTCAGTGTCTGGAGCAGTGTCAGTGTCAGGTGCTGCGTCAGGAGCAGTGTCAGTGTCAGGAGGAGTGTCTGGAGCAGTGTCAGGAGCAGTGTCAGTGTCAGGATCTGTGTGAGGACCAGTGTCAGTGTCAGGAGTTGTGTCAGGAGCAGTGTCAGGAGCAGTGTCAGTGACAGTAGCTCTGTCTGGAGCAGTGTCAGTGTCTGGAGCAGTGTCAGGAGCAGTGTCATGGAGCAGTGTCAGTATCACGAGCAGTCTCAGGAGAAGTGTCAGGAGCAGTGTCAGGAGCAGTGTCAGGAGCTGTGTCAGTCTCAGGAGCCGTGTCAGCAGCACTGACAGGATCAGCAGCAGTGTCTGTGTCAGTAGCAGTGTCAGGAGCAGTGTCACTGTGAAGGCAGTGTGAGGAGCAGTGTCAGTGACGGGAGCAGTGTCAGTGTCAGTGTCAGTGTCATCAGCAGCGTCAGAGTCAGTGTCAGGAGCACAGTCTGGAGCATTGTCAGGATCAGCAGCAGCGTCAGTGTCAGGAGCAGTGGTAGTAGCAGTGACAGTGTCAGGAGCAGTGTCAGGTGCAGTGTCAGGAGCAGTGTCAGTGTCAGGAGCAGTCACAGGAGCTGTGTCATGAGCTGTGTCAGTGTCAGAAGCATTGTTCGGAGCAGTGTCTGTGTCAGGAGCAGTGTCAGGAGCATTGTCAGCAGCAGCAGCAGTGTGAGCAGCCGTGTCAGGGTCAGGAGCAGTTTCAGGAGCATTATCAGTGTCAGCAGCAGTGTCTGTGTCAGTAGGAGTGTCAGTGTGAAGGGCAGTGTGAGGAGCAGTGTCAGTGACAGGAGCAGCGTCACTGTCTGGAGCAGTGTGAGGAGCCGAGCCAGTGTCAGTTGCAGTGTCTGGAGCAGCGTCAGGAGCAGTGGCAGTGTCAGTATCAGTGTCAGTGTCAGTACCAGAAACAGTGCCTGTGTCAGGAGCAGTGTCAGTGTCAGTACCAGGTGCAGTGCCTGTGTCAGGAGCAGTGTCAGGAGCAGCGTCAGGTGCAGTGCCAGGAGCTGTGTCAGTGTCAGCATCAGGAGCAGCGTCAGTGTCAGGAGCAGTGCCAGGAGCAGTGTCAGTGTCAGGAGGAGTGTCAGGAGCAGTTTGAGGTGTAGTGTCAGTGTCAGGAGCAGTGTCAGTGTCAGGTGCTGCATCAGGAGCAGTGTCAGTGTCAGGAGGAGTGTCTGGAGCAGTGTCAGGAGCAGTGTCAGTGTCAGGAGCAGTGTGAGGACCAGTGTCAGTGTCAGGAGTTGCGTCAGGAGCAGTGTCAGGAGCAGTGTCAGTGACAGTAGCTGTGTCTGGAGCAGTGTCAGTGTCTGGAGCAGTGTCAGGAGCAGTGTCAGGAGCAGGGTCAGTGTCAGGAGCTGTGTCAGGAGCAGTGTCATGGAGCGGTGTCAGTGTCACGAGCAGTCTCAGGAGAAGTGTCAGGAGCAGAGTCAGGAGCAGTGTCAGGAGCAGTGTCAGTCTCAGGAGCCGTGTCAGCAGCACTGACAGGATCAGCAGCAGTGTCTGTGTCAGGAGCAGTGTCAGGAGCAGTGTCACTGTCAGGAGCAGTGTCAGGAGCAGTGCCAGTGTCAGGAGCAGTGTCAGGAGCAGTGTCAGGAGCAGTGTCAGTATCAGGAGCAGTGTCAGTATCAGGAGCAGTGTCAGGAGCAGTGTCAGGAGCAGTGGCAGGAGCAGTGTCAGTGTCAGGAGCAGTGTCAGGAGCAGTGTCAGGAGCAGTGTCAGGACCAGTGCCAGTGTCAGGAGCAGTTTCAGTGTGAGCAGCAGTGTCAGGAACAGTGGCAGGTGCAGTTTCAGTGTCAGGAGCAGTGTCAGTAGCAGTGTGTGTGTCAGTATCAGGGAGCAGTGACAGAAGCAGTGACAGGAGCATTGTCAGTATCAGCAGAAGTGTCTGTGTCAGGTGCAGTGTCAGGAGCAGTGTCAGTGTCAGGAGCTGTGTGAGGGGCAGTGTCAGTATCAGGAGCATTGTCAGGAGCAGTGTCTGTGCCACGAGCAGTGTCAGGAGCAGCGTGAGTAGCAGTGTCAGTGTCAGGAGCTGTGTGAGTATCAGTGTCTGTTTGAGGAGCAGTGTCAGGACCAGTGTCAATGCCAGGAGCAGTGTCAGGTGCAGTGTCAGTGTCAGGAGCAGTGTCAGGAGCAGTGTCAGTGTCAGGAGCAGTGTGAGGAGCCGTGCCAGTGTCAGTTGCATTGTCTGAAGCAGCGTCAGGAGCAGTGGCAGTGTCAGTAGCAGTGTCAGTGTCAGTACCAGAAACAGAGCCTGTGTCAGGAGCAGTGTCAGTGTCAGTACCAGGAGCCGTGCCTGTGTCAGGAGCAGTGTCAGGAGCAGCGTCAGGAGCAGTGCCAGGAGCAGTGTCAGTGTCAGCATCAGGAGCAGCGTCAGTATCAGGAGCAGTGCCAGGAGCAGTGTCAGTGTCAGGAGGAGTGTCAGGAGCAGTTTGAGGTGTAGTGTCAGTGTCAGGAGCAGTGTCAGTGTCAGGTGCTGCGTCAGGAGCAGTGTCAGTGTCAGGAGGAGTGTCTGGAGCAGTGTCGGGAGCAGTGTCAGTGTCAGGAGCAGTGTGAGGACCAGTGTCAGTGTCAGGAGTTGCGTCAGGAGCAGTGTCAGGAGCAGTGTCAGTGACAGTAGCTGTGTCTGGAGCAGTGTCAGTGTCTGGAGCAGTGTCAGGAGCAGTGTCAGGAGCAGGGTCAGTGTCAGGAGCTGTGTCAGGAGCAGTGTCATGGAGCGGTGTCAGTGTCACGAGCAGTCTCAGGAGCAGTGTCAGGAGCAGTGTCAGTCTCAGGAGCCGTGTCAGCAGCACTGACAGGATCAGCAGCAGTGTCTGTGTCAGGAGCAGTGTCAGGAGCAGTGTCACTGTCAGGAGCAGTGTCAGGAGCAGTGCCAGTGTCAGGAGCAGTGTCAGGAGCAGTGTCAGGAGCAGTGTCAGTATCAGGAGCAGTGTCAGGAGCAGTGTCAGGAGCAGTGGCAGGAGCAGTGTCAGTGTCAGGAGCAGTGTCAGGAGCAGTGTCAGGAGCAGTGTCAGGACCAGTGCCAGTGTCAGGAGCAGTGACAGGAGCTGTGCCATGAGCAGTGTCAGTGTCAGGAGCAGTGTCTGGAGCAGTGTCAGGTGCAGTGTCAGGAGCAGGGTCAGTTTCAGGAGCTGTGTCAGGAGCAGTGTCATGGAGCAGTGTCAGTGTAGGGAGCAGTGTCAGGAGAAGTGTCAGGAGCAGGGTCAGTGTCAGGAGCTGTGTCAGGAGCAGTGTCATGGAGCGGTGTCAGTGTCACGAGCAGTCTCAGGAGCAGTGTCAGTGACAGTAGCTGTGTCTGGAGCAGTGTCAGTGTCTGGAGCAGTGTCAGGAGCAGTGTCAGGAGCAGTGTCAGTGTCTGGAGCAGTGTCAGGAGCAGTGTCAGGAGCAGGGTCAGTGTCAGGAGCTGTGTCAGGAGCAGTGTCATGGAGCGGTGTCAGTGTCACGAGCAGTCTCAGGAGCAGTGTCAGGAGCAGGGTCAGTGTCAGGAGCTGTGTCAGGAGCAGTGTCATGGAGCGGTGTCAGTGTCACGAGCAGTCTCAGGAGCAGTGTAAGGAGCAGTGTCAGTCTCAGGAGCCGTGTCAGCAGCACTGACAGGATCAGCAGCAGTGTCTGTGTCAGGAGCAGTGTCAGGAGCAGTGTCAGTGTCAGGAGCAGTGACAGGAGCTGTGCCATGAGCAGTGTCAGTGTCAGGAGCAGTGTCTGGAGCAGTGTCAGGTGCAGTGTCAGGAGCAGGGTCAGTTTCAGGAGCTGTGTCAGGAGCAGTGTCATGGAGCAGTGTCAGTGTAGGGAGCAGTGTCAGGAGAAGTGTCACGAGCTGTGTCAGGAGCAGTGTCAGTGTCAGGAGCAGTTTCAGGAGCATTATCAGTATCAGCAGCAGTGTCTGTGTCAGTAGCAGTGTCAGGAGCAGTGTCAGTGTGAAGAGCAGTCTGAGGAGCAGTGTCAGTGACAGGAGCAGTGTCAGTGTCAGTGTCACTGTCATCAGCAGTGTCAGCGTCAGTGTCAGGAGCACTGTCAGGAGCATTGTCAGGATCAGCAGCAGCGTCAGTGTCAGGAGCAGTGGTAGCAGCAGTGACAGTGTCAGGAGCAGTGTCAGGTGCAGTGTCAGGAGCTGTGTCAGTGTCAGGAGCAGTGCCAGGAGCAGTGTCAGTCTCAGGTGCAGTGTCAGGAGCCTTGTCAGGATCAGCAGCAGTGTCTGTGTCTGGAGCAGTGTCATGAGCAGTGTCAGTGTCTGGAGCAGTGTCAGGAGCAGTGTTAGGTTCAGTAGCAGTGTCTGTGTCAGGAGCAGTGTCAGGAGCAGTGTCAGGACCAGTGCCAGTGTCAGAAGCAGTCTCAGGCCAAGTGTCAGTTACAGGAGCAGTGTCAGTGTCAGGATCAGTGTCAGTGTCTGTGCCGGGAGCAGTGACTGTGTCAGTGTCACTGTCATGAGCAGTGTCAGTGTCAGTACCAGAAGCGGTGCCTGTGTCAGGAGCAGTGTCAGTGTCAGTACCAGGAGCAGTGCCTGTGTCAGGAGCAGTTTCAGGAGCAGTGTCAGGAGCAGTGCCAGGAGCAGTGTCAGAGTCAGTATCAGGAGCAGCGTCAGTGTCAGGAGCAGTGCAGAGGACCAGTGTCAGTACCAGGAGCAGTGTCAGGAGCAGTGTCAGTGCGAGAAGCTGTGTCAGGAGCAGGGTCAGTGTCAGGATCAGTGACGGGGGCAGTGCCAGTGTCAGTTGCAGTGTCTGGAGCAGCGTCAGGAGCAGTGACAGTGTCAGGAGCAGTGTCAGTGTCAGTACCATGTGCAGTGTCTGTGTCAGGACCAGCGGCAATGTCAGGAGCAATGTCAGGAGCAGTGTCAGGACCAGCCAGTGTCAGAAACAGTCTCAGGACAAGTGTTAGACACAGGAGCAGTGTCAGTGTCAGGATCAGTGTCAGTGTCTGTGACGGGAGCAGTGTCAGTGTCAGTGTCACAGTCATGAGCAGTGTCAGCATCAGTGTCAGGAGCAATGTCAGGAGCATTGTCAGGATCAGCAGCAGTGTCAGTGTCAGGAGCAGTGCCAGGAGCAGTGTCAGGAGCAGTGTCAGTGTCAGGAGCAGTGTGAGGAGCAGGTGCCAGTGCCAGTTGCAGTGTCTGGAGCAGCGTCAGGAGCAGTGGCAGTGTCAGTAGCAGTGTCAGCGTCAGTACCAGAAACAGTGCCAGTGTCAGGAGCAGTGTCAGTGTCAGTACCAGGTGCAGTGTCTGTGTCAGGACCAGCGGCAATGTCAGGAGCAATGTCAGGAGCAGTGTCAGGACCAGCCAGTGTCAGAAACAGTCTCAGGACAAGTGTTAGACACAGGAGCAGTGTCAGTGTCAGGATCAGTGTCAGTGTCTGTGACGGGAGCAGTGTCAGTGTCAGTGTCACAGTCATGAGCAGTGTCAGCGTCAGTACCAGAAACAGTGCCAGTGTCAGGAGCAGTGTCAGTGTCAGTACCAGGTGCAGTACCTGTGTCAGGAGCAGTTTCAGGAGCAGCGTCAGGAGCAGTGACAGGAGCTGTGCCAGTGTCAGCATCAGGGGCAGCGTCAGTGTCAGGAGCAGTTCCAGGAGCAGTGTCAGTGTCAGGAGGAGTGTCAGGAGCAGTTTGGGGTGTAGTGTCAGTGTCAGGGGCAGTGTCAGTGCCAGGAGCTGTGTCAGGAGCAGTGTCAGTGTCAGGAGGAGTGTCTGGAGCAGTGTCAGGGGCAGTGTCAGTGTCAGGAGCAGTGTCAGTAGCAGTGAGAGTGTCAGTATCAGGAGCAGTGTCAGAAGCAGTGACAGGAGCATTGACAGTATCAGCAGAAGTGTCTGTGTCAGGAGCAGTGTCAGGAGCAGTGTCAGTGTCAGAAGCTGTGTCAGGAGCAGGGTCAGTGTCAGGATCAGTGTCAGGGGCAGTGCCAGTGTCAGTTGCAGTGTCTGGAGCAGCGTCAGGAGCAGTGACAGTGTCAGGAGCAGTGTCAGTGTCAGTACCAGTTGCAGTGTCTGTGTCAGGACCAGCGGCAATGTCAGGAGCAATGTCAGGAGCAGTTTCAGGACCAGGAAGTGCCAGGAGCAGTTTCAGGACAAGTGTCAGACACAGGAGCAGTGTCAGTGTCTGTGACGGGAGCAGTGTCAGTGTCAGTGTTACAGTCATGAGCAGTGGAGCGTCAGTGTCAGGAGCAGTGTCAGGAGCAGTGTCAGTGTCAGGAGCAGTGTCAGGAGCAGTGTCAGTGCCAGGAGCTGTGTGAGGAGCAGTGTCAGTGTCTGGAGCAACGTCACGAGCAGTGTCAGTAGCAGTGTCAGGAGCTTTGTCAGGATCAGCAGCAGTATCAGTGTCAGGAGCAGTGTCAGTGTCAGGAGCAGTGCCAAGAGCAGTGCCAGTGTCAGGAGCTGTGTGAGGAGCAGTGTCAGTTTCAGGAGCAGTTCCACAAGCAGTGTCAGTGTCAGCGGCAGTGTGACGAGCTATGTCAGGAGCAGTGTCAGTGTCTGGAGCAATGTCGCGGGCAGTGTCAGGAGCAGTGTCAGGACAAGTGTCAGGAGCAGTGTCAGTGTCAGCAGAAGTGTCTGTGTCAGGAGCAGTGTCAGGAGCAGTGTCAGTGTCAGAAGCTGTGTCAGGAGCAGGGTCAGTGTCAGGATCAGTGTCAGGGGCAGTGTCATTGTCAGGAGCAGTGTCAGGAGCAGTGTCAGGAGCAGTGTCAGTGTCAGGAGCAGTCTCAGGAGCAGTGTCAGGAGCAGTGACAGGAGCAGTGGCAGGAGCAGTGTCGGTGTCAGGAGCAGTGTCAGGAGCAGTGTCAGGAGCAGTGACAGTGTCAGGAGCAGTGCCAGGAGCAGTGTCAGTGTCAGGAGCAGTGTCAGGATCAGTGTCAGTGTCAGGAGCACTGTCAGGAGCATTGTCAGGATCAGCAGCAGCGTAAGTGTCAGGAGCAGTGGTAGCAGCAGTGACAGTGTCAGGAGCAGTGTCAGGTGCAGTGTCAGGAGCTGTGTCAGTGTCAGGAGCAGTGTCAGTGTCAGGAGCAGTGACAGGAGCTGTGCCGTGAGCAGTGTCAGTGTCAGGAGCAGTGTCAGGAGCAGTGTCAGGAGCAGTGTCAGTGGCAGGAGCTGTGCCAGGAGCAGTATCAGTGTCAAGAGCAGTGTCAGGAGCAGTGTCAGCGTCAGGAGCAGTGACAGGAGCCGTGTCGGTGTCAGGAGCAGTGCCAGTGTCAGCATCAGGATCAGTGTCAGTGTCAGCATCAGGAGCAGTGTCAGTGTCAGGAGCAGTGCCAGGAGCAGCGTCAGTGTCAGGAGCAGTCTCAGGGGCAGTATCATTGTCAGGACCAGCGTGAGGAGCAGTGTCAGTTTCAGGAGCAGTGTCAGGACCAGTGTCAGTTTCAGGAGCAGCGTGAGGAGCCGAGCCAGTGTCAGTTGCGTTGTCTGGAGCAGCGTCAGGAGCAGTGGCAGTGTCAGTAGCAGTGACAGTGTCAGTACCAGAAACAGTGCCTGTGTCAGGAGCGGTGTCAGTGTCAGTACCAGGTGCAGTGCCTGTGTCAGGAGCAGTGTCAGGAGCAGCGCCAGGAGAAGTGCCAGGAGCAGTGTCAGTGTCAGCATCAGGAGCAGCGTCAGTGTCAGGAGCAGTGTCAGTGTCAGGAGGAGTGTCAGGAGCAGTTTGAGGTGTAGTGTCAGTGTCAGGAGCAGTGTCAGTGTCAGGAGCTGTGTCAGGTGCAGTATCAGTGTCAGGAGGAGTGTCTGGAGCAGTGTCAGGGGCAGTGTCAGTGTGAGGAGCAGTGTCAGTAGCAGTGAGTGTGTCAGTATCAGGAGCAGTGTCAGAAGCAGTGACAGGAGCATTGTCAGTATCAGCAGAAGTGTCTGTGTCAGGAGCACTGTAAGGAGCAGTGTCAGTGTCAGGAGCTGTGTGAGGAGCAGTGTCAGTGTCTGGAGCAACGTCACGAGCAGTGTCAGTAGCAGTGTCAGGAGCTTTGTCAGGATCAGCAGCAGTATCAGTGTCAGGAGCAGTGTCAGTGTCAGGAGCAGTGCCAAGAGCAGTGCCAGTGTCAGGAGCTGTGTGAGGAGCAGTGTCAGTTTCAGGAGCAGTTCCACAAGCAGTGTCAGTGTCAGCGGCAGTGTGACGAGCTATGTCAGGAGCAGTGTCAGTGTCTGGAGCAATGTCGCGGGCAGTGTCAGGAGCAGTGTCAGGACAAGTGTCAGGAGCAGTGTCAGTGTCCGGAGCAGTGTCAGTGCCAGGAGCAGTGACAGGAGCTGTGCCATGAGCAGTGTCAGTGTCTGGAGCAATGTCGCGGGCAGTGTCAGGAGCAGTATCAGTGTCAGTAGGAGTGTCAGGAGCAGTGTCAGTGTCAGTGTCAGGAGCAGCGTCAGTGTCAGGAGCAGTGTCAGGACCAGCGCCAGTGTGAGAAGCAGTGTCAGGACCAGTGCCAGTGACAGGACCAGTGTCAGTGTCAGAAGCATTGTTCGGAGCAGTGTCTGTGTCAGGAGCAGTGTCAGGAGCATTGTCAGCATCAGCAGCAGTGTCTGTGTCAGGACCAGTGTCAGGAGCAATGTCAGTATCAGGAGCAGTGTGAGCAGCCGTGTCAGGGTCAGGAGCAGTTTCAGGAGCATTATCAGTATCAGCAGACGTGTCTGTGTCAGTAGCAGTGTCAGGAGCAGTGTCTGTGTGAAGAGCAGTGTGAGGAGCAGTGTCAGTGACAGGAGCAGTGTCAGTGTCAGTGTCACTGTCATCAGCAGTGTCAGCGTCAGTGTCAGGAGCACTGTCAGGAGCATTGTCAGGATCAGCAGCAGCGTCAGTGTCAGGAGCAGTGCTAGTAGCAGTGACAGTGGCAGGAGCAGTGTCAGGTGCAGTGTCAGGAGCAGTGTCAGTGTCAGGAGCAGTGTCAGTGCCAGGAGCAGTGACAGGAGCTGTGCCATGAGCAGTGTCAGTGTCAGGAGCAGTGTCAGGAGCAGTGCCAGTGGCAGGAGCTGCGCCAGGAGCAGTGTTAGTGTCAGGAGCAGTGTCAGGAGCAGTGTCAGCGTCAGGAGCAGTGACAGTAGCAGTGTCGGTGTCAGGAGCAGTGTCAGGAGCAGTGCCAGTGTCAGGAGCAGTGTCAGGAGCAGTGTCAGGAGCAGTGCCAGTGTCAGGAGCAGTGTCAGGAGCAGTGTCAGGAGCAGTGGCTGGAGCAGTGTCAGTGTCAGGAGCAGTGTCAGGAGCAGTGTCAGTGTCAGGAGCAGTGTCAGGAGCAGTGTCAGGAGCATTGTCAGTGGCAGGAGCTGCGCCAGGAGCAGTGTTAGTGTCAGGAGCAGTGTCAGGAGCAGTGTCAGCGTCAGGAGCAGTGACAGTAGCAGTGTCGGTGTCAGGAGCAGTGTCAGGAGCAGTGCCAGTGTCAGGAGCAGTGTCAGGAGCATTGTCAGGACCAGTGCCAGTGTCAGGAGCAGTGTCAGTGTGAGCAGCAGTGTCAGGAACAGTGGCAGGAGCAGTGTCAGTGTCACGAGCTGTCTCAGGAGCAGTGTCAGTGTCAGTGTCAGGAGCAGCGTCAGTGTCAGAAGCAGTGTCAGGACCAGCGCCAGTGTGAGAAGCAGTGTCAGGACCAGTGCCAGTGACAGGAGCAGCGTCAGTGTCAGAAGCATTGTTCGGAGCAGTGTCTGTGTCAGGAGCAGTGTCAGGAACATTGTCAGCAT
Organism: Calliopsis andreniformis; assembly: GCF_051401765.1. Classification (NCBI taxonomy): domain Eukaryota; kingdom Metazoa; phylum Arthropoda; class Insecta; order Hymenoptera; family Andrenidae; genus Calliopsis; species Calliopsis andreniformis. The sequence continues at coordinate 389,919 of NW_027480696.1, read as the reverse complement.
CAGCAGCAGTGTCTGTGTCAGGACCAGTGTCAGGAGCAATGTCAGTATCAGGAGCAGTGTGAGCAGCCGTGTCAGGGTCAGGAGCAGTTTCAGGAGCATTATCAGTATCAGCAGACGTGTCTGTGTCAGTAGCAGTGTCAGGAGCAGTGTCTGTGTGAAGAGCAGTGTGAGGAGCAGTGTCAGTGACAGGAGCAGTGTCAGTGTCAGTTTCACTGTCATCAGCAGTGTCAGCGTCAGTGTCAGGAGCACTGTCAGTAGCATTGTCAGGATCAGCAGCAGCGTCAGTGTCAGGAGCAGTGCTAGTAGCAGTGACAGTGGCAGGAGCAGTGTCAGGTGCAGTGTCAGGAGCAGTGTCAGTGTCAGGAGCAGTGTCAGTGCCAGGAGCAGTGACAGGAGCTGTGCCATGAGCAGTGTCAGTGTCAGGAGCAGTGTCAGGAGCAGTGTCAGTGGCAGGAGCTGCGCCAGGAGCAGTGTTAGTGTCAGGAGCAGTGTCAGCGTCAGGAGCAGTGACAGTAGCAGTGTCGGGGTCAGGAGCAGTGTCAGGAGCAGTGCCAGTGTCAGGAGCAGTGTCAGGAGCAGTGTCAGGAGCAGTGTCAGTGTCAGGAGCAGTGTCAGGAGCAGTGTCAGGAGCAGTGGCTGGAGCAGTGTCAGTGTCAGGAGCAGTGTCAGGAGCAGTGTCAGGATCAGCAGCAGTGTCAGTGTCAGCAGCAGTGTCAGGAGCTGTTCGAGGAGCAATGTCAGTATCAGGAGCAGTGTGAGCAGCCGTGTCAGGGTCAGGAGCAGTTTCAGGAGCATTATCAGTATCAGCAGGCGTGTCAGTGTCAGTAGCAGTGTCAGGAGCAGTGTCTGTGTGAAGAGCAGTGTGAGGAGCAGTGTCAGTGACAGGAGCAGTGTCAGTGTCAGCTTCACTGTCATCAGCAGCGTCAGCGTCTCTGTCAGGAGCACTGTCAGTAGCATTGTCAGGATCAGCAGCAGCGTCAGTGTCAGGAGCAGTGCTAGTAGCAGTGACAGTGGCAGGAGCAGTGTCAGGTGCAGTGTCAGGAGCAGTGTCAGTGTCAGGAGCAGTGTCAGTGCCAGGAGCAGTGACAGGAGCTGTGCCATGAGCAGTGTCAGTGTCAGGAGCAGTGTCAGGAGCAGTGTCAGGAGCAGTGTCGGTGGCAGGAGCTGCGCCAGGAGCAGTGTTAGTGTCAGGAGCAGTGTCAGGAGCAGTGTCAGCGTCAGGAGCAGTGACAGGAGCAGTGTCGGTGTCAGGAGCAGTGTCAGTGTCAGTATCAGGAGCAGTGTCAGTGTCAGGAGCAGTGTGAGGACCAGTGTCAGTTTCAGGAGCAGTGTCAGGACCAGTGGCAGTGCCAGGAGCAGTGTCAGGTGCAGTGTCAGTGTCAGGAGCAGTGTCAGGAGCAGTGTCAGTGTCAGGAGCAGTGTGAGGAGCAGTGCCAGTGTCAGTTGCAGTGTCTGGAGCAGCGTCAGGAGCAGTGGCAGTGTCAGTATCAGTATCAGTGTCAGTACACAGAAACAGTGCCTGTGTCAGGAGCAGTGTCAGTGTCAGTACCAGGTGCAGTGCCTGTGTCAGGAGCAGTGTCAGGAGCAGCGTCAGGAGCAGTGCCAGGAGCTGTGTCAGTGTCAGCATCAGGAGCAGCGTCAGTGTCAGGAGCAGTGCCAGGAGCAGTGTCAGTGTCAGGAGGAGTGTCAGGAGCAGTTTGAGGTGTAGTGTCAGTGTCTGGAGCAGTGTCAGTGTCAGGTGCTGCGTCAGGAGCAGTGTCAGTGTCAGGTGGAGTGTCTGGAGCAGTGTCAGGAGCAGTGTCAGTGTCAGGATCTGTGTGAGGACCAGTGTCAGTGTCAGGAGTTGTGTCAGGAGCAGTGTCAGGAGCAGTGTCAGTGACAGTAGCTCTGTCTGGAGCAGTGTCAGTGTCTGGAGCAGTGTCAGGAGCAGTGTCATGGAGCAGTGTCAGTGTCACGAGCAGTCTCAGGAGAAGTGTCAGGAGCAGTGTCAGGAGCAGTGTCAGGAGCTGTGTCAGTCTCAGGAGCCGTGTCAGCAGCACTGACAGGATCAGCAGCAGTGTCTGTGTCAGTAGCAGTGTCAGGAGCAGTGTCACTGTGAAGGCAGTGTGAGGAGCAGTGTCAGTGACGGGAGCAGTGTCAGTGTCAGTGTCAGTGTCATCAGCAGCGTCAGAGTCAGTGTCAGGAGCACAGTCTGGAGCATTGTCAGGATCAGCAGCAGCGTCAGTGTCAGGAGCAGTGGTAGTAGCAGTGACAGTGTCAGGAGCAGTGTCAGGTGCAGTGTCAGGAGCAGTGTCAGTGTCAGGAGCAGTCACAGGAGCTGTGTCATGAGCAGTGTCAGTGTCAGGAGCAGTGTCAGGAGCAGTGTCAGGAGCAGTGTCAGTGGCAGGAGCTGTGCCAGGAGCAGTGTCAGCGTCAGGAGCAGTGACAGGAGCAGTGTCGGTGTCAGGATCTGTGTCAGTGTCAGCATCAGGAGCAGTGCCAGTGTCAGGAGCAGTGCCAGGAGCAGTGCCAGGAGCAGCGTCAGTGTCAGGAGCAGTCTCAGGGGCAGTATCATTGTCAGGACCAGCGTGAGGAGCAGTGTCAGTGTCAGGAGCAGTGTGAGGACCAGTGTCAGTATCAGGAGCAGTGTCAGGACCAGTGGCAGTGCCAGAGCAGTGTCAGGTGCAGTGTGAGGAGCCGTGTCACGGTCAGGATCAGTTTGAGGAGCATTGTCAGTATCAGCAGCAGTCTCTGTGTCAGGAGCAGTGTCAGGAGCAGTGTCAGTGTCGGTATCAGGAGCAGTGTCAGTGTCGGTATCAGGAGCAGTGTCAGTGTCAGGAGCAGTGACAGGACCAGTGCCAGTGTCAGAAGCAGTGTCAGGACCAGTGCCAGTGACAGGAGCTGTGTCAGTGTCAGAAGCATTGTTCGGAGCAGTGTCTGTGTCAGGAGCAGTGTCAGGAGCATTGTCAGCAGCAGCAGCAGTGTGAGCAGCCGTGTCAGGGTCAGGAGCAGTTTCAGGAGCATTATCAGTGTCAGCAGCAGTGTCTGTGTCAGTAGGAGTGTCAGGAGCAGTGTCAGTGTGAAGGGCAGTGTGAGGAGCAGTGTCAGTGACAGGAGCAGCGTCACTGTCTGGAGCAGTGTGAGGAGCCGAGCCAGTGTCAGTTGCAGTGTCTGGAGCAGCGTCAGGAGCAGTGGCACTGTCAGTATCAGTGTCAGTGTCAGTACCAGAAACAGTGCCTGTGTCAGGAGCAGTGTCAGTGTCAGTACCAGGTGCAGTGCCTGTGTCAGGAGCAGTGTCAGGAGCAGCGTCAGGTGCAGTGCCAGGAGCTGTGTCAGTGTCAGCATCAGGAGCAGCGTCAGTGTCAGGAGCAGTGCCAGGAGCAGTGTCAGTGTCAGGAGGAGTGTCAGGAGCAGTTTGAGGTGTAGTGTCAGTGTCAGGAGCAGTGTCAGTCTCAGGTGCTGCGTCAGGAGCAGTGTCAGTGTCAGGAGGAGTGTCTGGAGCAGTGTCAGGAGCAGTGTCAGTGTCAGGAGCAGTGTGAGGACCAGTGTCAGTGTCAGGAGTTGCGTCAGGAGCAGTGTCAGGAGCAGTGTCAGTGACAGTAGCTGTGTCTGGAGCAGTGTCAGTGTCTGGAGCAGTGTCAGGAGCAGTGTCAGGAGCAGGGTCAGTGTCAGGAGCTGTGTCAGGAGCAGTGTCATGGAGCGGTGTCAGTGTCACGAGCAGTCTCAGGAGAAGTGTCAGGAGCAGAGTCAGGAGCAGTGTCAGGAGCAGTGTCAGTCTCAGGAGCCGTGTCAGCAGCACTGACAGGATCAGCAGCAGTGTCTGTGTCAGGAGCAGTGTCAGGAGCAGTGTCACTGTCAGGAGCAGTGTCAGGAGCAGTGTCAGGAGCAGTGTCAGGAGCAGTGTCAGTATCAGGAGCAGTGTCAGGAGCAGTGTCAGGAGCAGTGGCAGGAGCAGTGTCAGTGTCAGGAGCAGTGTCAGGAGCAGTGTCAGGAGCAGTGTCAGGACCAGTGCCAGTGTCAGGAGCAGTTTCAGTGTGAGCAGCAGTGTCAGGAACAGTGGCAGGTGCAGTTTCAGTGTCAGGAGCAGTGTCAGTAGCAGTGTGTGTGTCAGTATCAGGGAGCAGTGACAGAAGCAGTGACAGGAGCATTGTCAGTATCAGCAGAAGTGTCTGTGTCAGGAGCAGTGTCAGGAGCAGTGTCAGTGTCAGGAGCTGTGTGAGGGGCAGTGTCAGTATCAGGAGCATTGTCAGGAGCAGTGTCTGTGCCACGAGCAGTGTCAGGAGCAGCGTGAGTAGCAGTGTCAGTGTCAGGAGCTGTGTGAGTATCAGTGTCTGTTTGAGGAGCAGTGTCAGGACCAGTGTCAATGCCAGGAGCAGTGTCAGGTGCAGTGTCAGTGTCAGGAGCAGTGTCAGGAGCAGTGTCAGTGTCAGGAGCAGTGTGAGGAGCCGTGCCAGTGTCAGTTGCATTGTCTGAAGCAGCGTCAGGAGCAGTGGCAGTGTCAGTAGCAGTGTCAGTGTCAGTACCAGAAACAGAGCCTGTGTCAGGAGCAGTGTCAGTGTCAGTACCAGGAGCCGTGCCTGTGTCAGGAGCAGTGTCAGGAGCAGCGTCAGGAGCAGTGCCAGGAGCAGTGTCAGTGTCAGCATCAGGAGCAGCGTCAGTATCAGGAGCAGTGCCAGGAGCAGTGTCAGTGTCAGGAGGAGTGTCAGGAGCAGTTTGAGGTGTAGTGTCAGTGTCAGGAGCAGTGTCAGTGTCAGGTGCTGCGTCAGGAGCAGTGTCAGTGTCAGGAGGAGTGTCTGGAGCAGTGTCGGGAGCAGTGTCAGTGTCAGGAGCAGTGTGAGGACCAGTGTCAGTGTCAGGAGTTGCGTCAGGAGCAGTGTCAGGAGCAGTGTCAGTGACAGTAGCTGTGTCTGGAGCAGTGTCAGTGTCTGGAGCAGTGTCAGGAGCAGTGTCAGGAGCAGGGTCAGTGTCAGGAGCTGTGTCAGGAGCAGTGTCATGGAGCGGTGTCAGTGTCACGAGCAGTCTCAGGAGCAGTGTCAGGAGCAGTGTCAGTCTCAGGAGCCGTGTCAGCAGCACTGACAGGATCAGCAGCAGTGTCTGTGTCAGGAGCAGTGTCAGGAGCAGTGTCACTGTCAGGAGCAGTGTCAGGAGCAGTGCCAGTGTCAGGAGCAGTGTCAGGAGCAGTGTCAGGAGCAGTGTCAGTATCAGGAGCAGTGTCAGGAGCAGTGTCAGGAGCAGTGGCAGGAGCAGTGTCAGTGTCAGGAGCAGTGTCAGGAGCAGTGTCAGGACCAGTGCCAGTGTCAGGAGCAGTTTCAGTGTGAGCAGCAGTGTCAGGAACAGTGGCAGGTGCAGTTTCAGTGTCAGGAGCAGTGTCAGTAGCAGTGTGTGTGTCAGTATCAGGAGCAGTGACAGAAGCAGTGACAGGAGCATTGTCAGTATCAGCAGAAGTGTCTGTGTCATTAGCAGTGTCAGGAGCAGCGTCAGGAGCAGTGCCAGGAGCAGTGTCAGTGTCAGCATCAGGAGCAGCGTCAGTGTCAGGAGCAGTGCCAGGAGCAGTGTCAGTGTCAGGAGCAGTGTCAGGAGCTGTTTCAGGAGCACGGTAAGTGTCAGGAGCAGTGTCGGGACCAGTGCCAGTGTCAGAAGCAGTGTCAGGACCAGTGTCAGTGACAGGAGCAGTGTCAGTGTCAGGAGCATCGTTCGGAGCCATGTCTGTGCCAGGAGCAGCGTCAGGAGCATTGTCAGTATCAGTAGCAGTGTCTGTGTCAGGAGCAGTGTCAGCGTCAGTAACTGCGTCAGCAGCAGTGTCAGTGTCAGTATCAGGAGCAGCGTCAGTGTCAGGGGCAGTGTCAGGACCAGTGACAGTGTCAGAAGCAGTGTCAGGACCAGTGTCAGTGACAGGAGCAGTGTCAGAGTCAGGGGCAGTGTCAGGACCAGTGCCAGTGTCAGAAGCAGTGTCAGGACCAGTGTCAGTGACAACAGCAGTGTCAGTGTCAGGAGCATTGTTCGGAGCAGTGCCAGTGTCAGGAGCAGTGTCAGGAGCAGTGTCAGGAGCAGTGTCAGTATCAGGAGCAGTGTCAGGAGCAGTGTCAGGAGCAGTGGCGGGAGCAGGGTCAGTGTCAGGAGCAGTGTCAGGAGCAGTGTCAGGACCAGTGCCAGTGTCAGGAGCAGTTTCAGTGTGAGCAGCAGTGTCAGGAACAGTGGCAGGTGCAGTTTCACTGTCACGAGCTGTGTCAGGAGCAGTGTCAGTGTCAGGAGGAGTGCCACGAGCCGTGTAAGTGTCAGGAGCATTGTCCGGAGCAGTGTCCGTGTCAGGAGAAGGATCAGGAGCATTGTTAGTATCAGCAGCAGTGTCTGTGTCAGGAGCAGTGTTAGGAGCAGCTCAGTGTCAGGTGCAGTGTGAGGAGCCGTGTCACGGTCAGGATCAGTTTGAGGAGCATTGTCAGTATCAGCAGCAGTCTCTGTGTCAGGAGCAGTGTCAGGAGCAGTGTCAGTGTGAAGGCAGTGTGAGGAGCAGTGTCAGTGACGGGAGCAGTGTCAGTGTCAGTGTCAGTGTCATCAGCAGCGTCAGAGTCAGTGTCAGGAGCACTGTCAGGAGCATTGTCAGGATCAGCAGCAGCGTCAGTGTCAGGAGCAGTGGTAGTAGCAGTGACAGTGTCAGGAGCAGTGTCAGGTGCAGTGTCAGGAGCAGTGTCAGGTGCAGTGTCAGGAGCAGTGTCAGTGTCAGGAGCAGTCACAGGAGCTGTGTCATGAGCAGTGTCAGTGTCAGGAGCAGTGTCAGGAGCAGTGTCAGGAGCAGTGTCAGTGGCAGGAGCTGTGCCAGGAGCAGTGTCAGCGTCAGGAGCAGTGACAGGAGCAGTGTCGGTGTCAGGAGCTGTGTCAGTGTCAGCATCAGGAGCAGTGTCAGTGTCAGGAGCAGTGCCAGGAGCAGTGCCAGGAGCAGCGTCAGTGTCAGGAGCAGTCTCAGGGGCAGTATCATTGTCAGGACCAGCGTGAGGAGCAGTGTCAGTGTCAGGAGCAGTGTGAGGACCAGTGTCAGTATCAGGAGCAGTGTCAGGACCAGTGGCAGTGCCAGGAGCAGTGTCAGGTGCAGTGTGAGGAGCCGTGTCACGGTCAGGATCAGTTTGAGGAGCAGTGTCAGTATCAGCAGCAGTCTCTGTGTCAGGAGCAGTGTCAGGAGCAGTGTCAGTGTCGGTATCAGGAGCAGTGTCAGTGTCAGGAGCAGTGACAGGACCACTGCCAGTGTCAGAAGCAGTGTCAGGACCAGTGCCAGTGACAGGAGCAGTGTCAGTGTCAGAAGCATTGTTCGGAGCAGTGTCTGTGTCAGGAGCAGTGTCAGGAGCATTGTCAGTGTCAGGAGCAGTGCCAAGAGCAGTGCCAGTGTCAGGAGGAGTGTCAGGAGCAGTTTGAGGTGTAGTGTCAGTGTCAGGAGCAGTGTCAGTGTCAGGAGCTCTGTCAGGAGCAGTGTCAGAGTCAGGAGGAGTGTCTGGAGCAGTGTAAGGAGCAGTGTCAGTGTCAGGAGCAGTGTCAGTAGCAGTGAGAGTGTCAGTATCAGGAGCAGTGTCACAAGCAGTGACAGGAGCATTGTCAGTATCAGCAGAAGTGTCTGTGTCAGGAGCAGTGTCTGGTGCAGTGTCAGTGTCAGAAGCTGTGTCAGGAGCAGGGTCAGGTGCAGTGTGAGGAGCCGTGTCACGGTCAGGATCAGTTTGAGGAGCACTGTCATTATCAGCAGCAGTGTCTGTGTCAGGAGCAGCGTCAGTGTCATGAGCAGTTTGAGGTGTAGTGTCAGTGTCAGGCGCAGTGTCAGTGTCTGGAGCTGTGTCAGGAGCAGTGTCAGTGTCAGGAGGGGTGTCTCGAGCAGTGTCAGGAGCAGTGTCAGTGTCAGGAGCAGTGTCAGTAGCAGTGAGAGTGTCAGTATCAGGAGCAGTGTCAGTTTCAGGAGCAGTGTCAGAAGCAGTGACAGGAGCATTGTCAGTATCAGCAGAAGTGTCTGTGTCAGGAGCAGTGTCAGGAGCAGTGTCAGTGTCAGGAGCAGAGTCAGGATCAGCGCCAATGTAAGGAGCAGTGTCAGGATCAGTGCCAGTGTCAGAAGCAGTCTCAGGACAAGTGTCAGTTACAGGTGCAGTGTCAGTGTCAGGATCAGTCTCAGTCTCTGTGCCGGGAGCAGTGTAGGTGTCAGAGTCACTGTCATGAGCAGTGTCAGTGTCAGCGTTAGGAGCAGTGTCAGTGTCAGTGTCAGGAGCTGTGTCAGGAGCTGTGTCAGGAGCAGTGTCAGTGTCAGAAGCAGTGTCAGGAGCAGTGTCATCGTCAGGAGCTGTGTCAGAAGTAGTTTCAGGAGCAGTGTCAGTGTCAGTGTCTGGAGCAGTGTCAGGAGCAGTGCCAGTTTCAGGAGCAGTGTCAGTGTCAGGAGTTGTGTCAGGAGCAGTGTCAGGAGCAGTGTCAGTGACAGTAGCTGTGTCAGGAGCAGTGTCAGTGTCTGGAGCAGTGTCAGGAGCAGTGTCAGGAGCAGGGTCAGTGTCAGAGCTGTGTCAGGAGCAGTGTCATGGAGCAGTGTCAGTGTAGGGAGCAGTGTCAGGAGAAATGTCACGAGCTGTGTCAGGAGCAGTGTCAGTGTCAGTAGCAGTGTGTGCAGCCGTGTCAGGGTCAGGAGCAGTTTCAGGAGCATTATCAGTGTCAGCAGCAGTGTCTGTGTCAGTAGCAGTGTCAGGACCAGTGCCAGTGTTAGGAGCAGTGTCAGTGTGAGCAGCAGTGTCAGGAGCAGTGCCAGGAGCAGTGTCAGTGCCAGGAGCAGTGTCAGGAGCTGTTTCAGGGGCAGGGTAAGTGTCAGGAGCAGTGTCGGGACCAGTGCCAGTGTCTGGAGCAACGTCACGAGCAGTGTCAGTAGCAGTGTCAGGAGCTTTGTCAGGATCAGCAGCAGTAGCAGTGTCAGGAGCAGTGTCAGTATCAGGAGCAGTGCCAAGAGCAGTGCCAGTGTCAGGAGCTGTGTGAGGAGCAGTGTCAGTTTCAGGAGCAGTGCCACAAGCAGTGTCAGTGTCAGCAGCAGTGTCACGAGCTGTGTCAGGAGCAGTGTCAGTGTCTGGAGCAGCGTCAGGAGCAGTGACAGGAGCAGTGTCAGTGTCAGGAGGAGTGTCAGGAGCAGTTTGAGGTGTAGTGTCAGTGTCAGGAGCAGTGTCAGTGTCAGGAGCTCTGTCAGGAGCAGTGTCAGTGTCAGGAGGAGTGTCTGGAGCAGTGTAAGGAGCAGTGTCAGTGTCAGGAGCAGTGTCAGTAGCAGTGAGAGTGTCAGTATCAGGAGCAGTGCCAGTTTCAGGAGCAGTGTCAGAAGCAGTGTCAGGAGCATTGTCAGTATCAGCAGCAGTGTCTGTGTCAGGAGCAGTGTCAGGAGCAGTGTCAGTGTCAGGAGCTGAGTCAGGACCAGCGCCAATGTAAGGAGCAGTGTCAGGATCAGTGCCAGTGTCAGAAGCAGTCTCAGGACAAGTGTCAATTACAGGAGCAGTGTCAGTGTCAGGATCAGTCTCAGTCTCTGTGCCGGGAGCAGTGTCAGTGTCACAGTCACCGTCATGAGCAGTGTCAGAGTCAGTGACAGGAGCAGTGTCAGTGTCAGCAGCAGTATCAGTGTCAGGAGCAGTGTCAGTGTCAGGAGCAGTGCCAAGAGCAGTGCCAGTGTCAGGAGCTGTGTGAGGAGCAGTGTCAGTTTCAGGAGCAGTGCCACAAGCAGTGTCAGTGTCAGCAGCAGTGTCACGAACTGTGTCAGGAGCAGTGTCAGTGTCTGGAGCAGCGTCAGGAGCAGTGACAGGAGCAGTGTCAGTGTCAGGAGGAGTGTCAGGAGCAGTTTGAGGTGTAGTGTCAGTGTCAGGAGCAGTGTCAGTGTCAGGAGCTCTGTCAGGAGCAGTGTCAGTGTCAGGAGGAGTGTCTGGAGCAGTGTAAGGAGCAGTGTCAGTGTCAGGAGCAGTGTCAGTAGCAGTGAGAGTGTCAGTATCAGGAGCAGTGCCAGTTTCAGGAGCAGTGTCAGGAGCAGTGTCAGTCTCAGGAGCCGTGTCAGCAGCACTGACAGGATCAGCAGCAGTGTCTGTGTCAGGAGCAGTGTCAGGAGCAGTGTCACTGTCAGGAGCAGTGTCAGGAGCAGTGCCAGTGTCAGGAGCAGTGTCAGGAGCAGTGTCAGGAGCAGTGTCAGTATCAGGAGCAGTGTCAGGAGCAGTGTCAGGAGCAGTGGCAGGAGCAGTGTCAGTGTCAGGAGCAGTGTCAGGAGCAGTGTCAGGAGCAGTGTCAGGACCAGTGCCAGTGTCAGGAGCAGTTTCAGTGTGAGCAGCAGTGTCAGGAACAGTGGCAGGTGCAGTTTCAGTGTCAGGAGCAGTGTCAGTAGCAGTGTGTGTGTCAGTATCAGGAGCAGTGACAGAAGCAGTGACAGGAGCATTGTCAGTATCAGCAGAAGTGTCTGTGTCAGGAGCAGTGTCAGGAGCAGTGTCAGTGTCAGGAGCTGTGTGAGGGGCAGTGTCAGTATCAGGAGCATTGTCAGGAGCAGTGTCTGTGCCACGAGCAGTGTCAGGAGCAGCGTGAGTAGCAGTGTCAGTGTCAGGAGCTGTGTGAGTATCAGTGTCTGTTTGAGGAGCAGTGTCAGGACCAGTGTCAATGCCAGGAGCAGTGTCAGGTGCAGTGTCAGTGTCAGGAGCAGTGTCAGGAGCAGTGTCAGTGTCAGGAGCAGTGTGAGGAGCCGTGCCAGTGTCAGTTGCATTGTCTGAAGCAGCGTCAGGAGCAGTGGCAGTGTCAGTAGCAGTGTCAGTGTCAGTACCAGGAGCCGTGCCTGTGTCAGGAGCAGTGTCAGGAGCAGCGTCAGGAGCAGTGCCAGGAGCAGTGTCAGTGTCAGCATCAGGAGCAGCGTCAGTGTCAGGAGCAGTGCCAGGAGCAGTGTCAGTGTCAGGAGGAGAGTCAGGAGCAGTTTGAAGTGTAGTGTCAGTGTCAGGAGCAGTGTCAGTGTCAGGTGCTGCGTCAGGAGCAGTGTCAGTGTCAGGAGGAGTGTCTGGAGCAGTGTCAGGAGCAGTGTCAGTGTCAGGAGCAGTGTGAGGACCAGTGTCAGTGTCAGGAGTTGCGTCAGGAGCAGTGTCAGGAGCAGTGTCAGTGACAGTAGCTGTGTCAGGAGCAGTGTCAGTGTCAGGAGCAGTCACAGGAGCTGTGTCATGAGCAGTGTCAGTGTCAGGAGCAGTGTCAGGAGCAGTGTCAGGAGCAGTGTCAGTGGCAGGAGCTGTGCCAGGAGCAGTGTCAGCGTCAGGAGCAGTGACAGGAGCAGTGTCGGTGTCAGGAGCTGTGTCAGTGTCAGCATCAGGAGCAGTGTCAGTGTCAGGAGCAGTGCCAGGAGCAGTGCCAGGAGCAGCGTCAGTGTCAGGAGCAGTCTCAGGGGCAGTATCATTGTCAGGACCAGCGTGAGGAGCAGTGTCAGTGTCAGGAGCAGTGTGAGGACCAGTGTCAGTATCAGGAGCAGTGTCAGGACCAGTGGCAGTGCCAGGAGCAGTGTCAGGAGCAGTGTCAGGAGCATTGTCAGTGTCAGGAGCAGTGCCAAGAGCAGTGCCAGTGTCAGGAGGAGTGTCAGGAGCAGTTTGAGGTGTAGTGTCAGTGTCAGGAGCAGTGTCAGTGTCAGGAGCTCTGTCAGGAGCAGTGTCAGAGTCAGGAGGAGTGTCTGGAGCAGTGTAAGGAGCAGTGTCAGTGTCAGGAGCAGTGTCAGTAGCAGTGAGAGTGTCAGTATCAGGAGCAGTGTCACAAGCAGTGACAGGAGCATTGTCAGTATCAGCAGAAGTGTCTGTGTCAGGAGCAGTGTCTGGTGCAGTGTCAGTGTCAGAAGCTGTGTCAGGAGCAGGGTCAGGTGCAGTGTGAGGAGCCGTGTCACGGTCAGGATCAGTTTGAGGAGCACTGTCATTATCAGCAGCAGTGTCTGTGTCAGGAGCAGCGTCAGTGTCATGAGCAGTTTGAGGTGTAGTGTCAGTGTCAGGAGCAGTGTCAGTGTCTGGAGCTGTGTCAGGAGCAGTGTCAGTGTCAGGAGGGGTGTCTCGAGCAGTGTCAGGAGCAGTGTCAGTGTCAGGAGCAGTGTCAGTAGCAGTGAGAGTGTCAGTATCAGGGGCAGTGTCAGTTTCAGGAGCAGTGTCAGAAGCAGTGACAGGAGCATTGTCAGTATCAGCAGAAGTGTCTGTGTCAGGAGCAGTGTCAGGAGCAGTGTCAGTGTCAGGAGCAGAGTCAGGATCAGCGCCAATGTAAGGAGCAGTGTCAGGATCAGTGCCAGTGTCAGAAGCAGTCTCAGGACAAGTGTCAGTTACAGGTGCAGTGTCAGTGTCAGGATCAGTCTCAGTCTCTGTGCCGGGAGCAGTGTCAGTGTCAGAGTCACTGTCATGAGCAGTGTCAGTGTCAGCGTTAGGAGCAGTGTCAGTGTCAGCGTCAGGAGCTGTGTCAGGAGCTGTGTCAGGAGCAGTGTCAGTGTCAGAAGCAGTGTCAGGAGCAGTGTCATCGTCAGGAGCTGTGTCAGAAGTAGTTTCAGGAGCAGTGTCAGTGTCAGTGTCTGGAGCAGTGTCAGGAGCAGTGCCAGTTTCAGGAGCAGTGTCAGTGTCAGGAGTTGTGTCAGGAGCAGTGTCAGGAGCAGTGTCAGTGACAGTAGCTGTGTCAGGAGCAGTGTCAGTGTCTGGAGCAGTGTCAGGAGCAGTGTCAGGAGCAGGGTCAGTGTCAGAGCTGTGTCAGGAGCAGTGTCATGGAGCAGTGTCAGTGTAGGGAGCAGTGTCAGGAGAAATGTCACGAGCTGTGTCAGGAGCAGTGTCAGTGTCAGTAGCAGTGTGTGCAGCCGTGTCAGGGTCAGGAGCAGTTTCAGGAGCATTATCAGTGTCAGCAGCAGTGTCTGTGTCAGTAGCAGTGTCAGGACCAGTGCCAGTGTTAGGAGCAGTGTCAGTGTGAGCAGCAGTGTCAGGAGCAGTGCCAGGAGCAGTGTCAGTGCCAGGAGCAGTGTCAGGAGCTGTTTCAGGGGCAGGGTAAGTGTCAGGAGCAGTGTCGGGACCAGTGCCAGTGTCTGGAGCAACGTCACGAGCAGTGTCAGTAGCAGTGTCAGGAGCTTTGTCAGGATCAGCAGCAGTATCAGTGTCAGGAGCAGTGTCAGTGTCAGGAGCAGTGCCAAGAGCAGTGCCAGTGTCAGGAGCTGTGTGAGGAGCAGTGTCAGTTTCAGGAGCAGTGCCACAAGCAGTGTCAGTGTCAGCAGCAGTGTCACGAGCTGTGTCAGGAGCAGTGTCAGTGTCTGGAGCAGCGTCAGGAGCAGTGACAGGAGCAGTGTCAGTGTCAGGAGGAGTGTCAGGAGCAGTTTGAGGTGTAGTGTCAGTGTCAGGAGCAGTGTCAGTGTCAGGAGCTCTGTCAGGAGCAGTGTCAGTGTCAGGAGGAGTGTCTGGAGCAGTGTAAGGAGCAGTGTCAGTGTCAGGAGCAGTGTCAGTAGCAGTGAGAGTGTCAGTATCAGGAGCAGTGCCAGTTTCAGGAGCAGTGTCAGAAGCAGTGTCAGGAGCATTGTCAGTATCAGCAGCAGTGTCTGTGTCAGGAGCAGTGTCAGGAGCAGTGTCAGTGTCAGGAGCTGAGTCAGGACCAGCGCCAATGTAAGGAGCAGTGTCAGGATCAGTGCCAGTGTCAGAAGCAGTCTCAGGACAAGTGTCAATTACAGGAGCAGTGTCAGTGTCAGGATCAGTCTCAGTCTCTGTGCCGGGAGCAGTGTCAGTGTCACAGTCACCGTCATGAGCAGTGTCAGAGTCAGTGACAGGAGCAGTGTCAGTGTCAGCAGCAGTATCAGTGTCAGGAGCAGTGTCAGTGTCAGGAGCAGTGCCAAGAGCAGTGCCAGTGTCAGGAGCTGTGTGAGGAGCAGTGTCAGTTTCAGGAGCAGTGCCACAAGCAGTGTCAGTGTCAGCAGCAGTGTCACGAGCTGTGTCAGGAGCAGTGTCAGTGTCTGGAGCAGCGTCAGGAGCAGTGACAGGAGCAGTGTCAGTGTCAGGAGGAGTGTCAGGAGCAGTTTGAGGTGTAGTGTCAGTGTCAGGAGCAGTGTCAGTGTCAGGAGCTCTGTCAGGAGCAGTGTCAGTGTCAGGAGGAGTGTCTGGAGCAGTGTAAGGAGCAGTGTCAGTGTCAGGAGCAGTGTCAGTAGCAGTGAGAGTGTCAGTATCAGGAGCAGTGCCAGTTTCAGGAGCAGTGTCAGAAGCAGTGTCAGGAGCATTGTCAGTATCAGCAGCAGTGTCTGTGTCAGGAGCAGTGTCAGGAGCAGTGTCAGTGTCAGGAGCTGAGTCAGGACCAGCGCCAATGTAAGGAGAAGTGTCAGGATCAGTGCCAGTGTCAGAAGCAGTCTCAGGACAAGTGTCAATTACAGGAGCAGTGTCAGTGTCAGGATCAGTCTCAGTCTCTGTGCCGGGAGCAGTGTCAGTGTCACAGTCACCGTCATGAGCAGTGTCAGAGTCAGTGACAGGAGCAGTGTCAGTGTCAGTGTCAGGAGCAGTGTCAGGAGCAGTGTCAGTGTCAGGAGCATTGTCAGGACCAGTGCCAGTGTCAGGAGCAGTGTCAGTGTGAGCAGCAGTGTCAGGAACAGTGGCAGGAGCAGTGTCAGTGTCACGAGCTGTCTCACGAGCAGTGTCAGTGTCTGGAGCAGTGTCGCAAGCAGTTCCAGGAGCAGTGTCAGTGTCAGTAGCAGTGTCAGGAGCAGTTCCAGGAGCAGTGTCAGTGTCAGGAGCAGTGTCAGGAGCTGTTTCAGGAGCACGGTAAGTGTCAGGAGCAGTGTCGGGACCAGTGCCAGTGTCAGAAGCAGTGTCAGGACCAGTGTCAGTGACAGGAGCAGTGTCAGTGTCAGGAGCATCGTTCGGAGCCATGTCTGTGCCAGGAGCAGCGTCAAGAGCATTGTCAGTATCAGTAGCAGTGTCTGTGTCAGGAGCAGTGTCAGGAGCAGTGTCAGTGTCAGTAGCTGCGTCAGCAGCAGTGTCAGTGTCAGTATCAGGAGCAGCGTCAGTGTCAGGGGCAGTGTCAGGAACAGTGACAGTGTCAGAAGCAGTGTCAGGACCAGTGTCACTGACAGGAGCAGTGTCAGAGTCAGGGGCAGTGTCAGGACCAGTGCCAGTGTCAGAAGCAGTGTCAGGACCAGTGTCAGTGACAAGAGCAGTGTCAGTGTCAGGAGCATTGTTCGGAGCAGTGCCAGTGTCAGGAGCAGTGTCAGGAGCAGTGTCAGGAGCAGTGTCAGTATGAGGAGCAGTGTCAGGAGCAGTGTCAGGAGCAGTGGCAGGAGCAGGGTCAGTGTCAGGAGCAGTGTCAGGAGCAGTGTCAGGAGCAGTGTCAGGACCAGTGCCAGTGTCAGGAGCAGTTTCAGTGTGAGCAGCAGTGTCAGGAACAGTGGCAGGTGCAGTTTCACTGTCACGAGCTGTGTCAGGAGCAGTGTCAGTGTCAGGAGGAGTGCCAGGAGCCGTGTCAATGTCAGGAGCATTGTCCGGAGCAGTGTCCGTGTCAGGAGAAGGATCAGGAGCATTGTCAGTATCAGCAGCAGTGTCAGTGTCAGAAGCAGTGTCAGGAGCAGTGTCATCGTCAGGAGCTGTGTCAGAAGTAGTTTCAGGAGCAGTGTCAGTGTCAGTGTCTGGAGCAGTGTCAGGAGCAGTGCCAGTTTCAGGAGCAGTGTCAGTGTCAGGAGTTGTGTCAGGAGCAGTGTCAGGAGCAGTGTCAGTGACAGTAGCTGTGTCAGGAGCAGTGTCAGTGTCTGGAGCAGTGTCAGGAGCAGTGTCAGGAGCAGGGTCAGTGTCAGAGCTGTGTCAGGAGCAGTGTCATGGAGCAGTGTCAGTGTAGGGAGCAGTGTCAGGAGAAATGTCACGAGCTGTGTCAGGAGCAGTGTCAGTGTCAGTAGCAGTGTGTGCAGCCGTGTCAGGGTCAGGAGCAGTTTCAGGAGCATTATCAGTGTCAGCAGCAGTGTCTGTGTCAGTAGCAGTGTCAGGACCAGTGCCAGTGTTAGGAGCAGTGTCAGTGTGAGCAGCAGTGTCAGGAGCAGTGCCAGGAGCAGTGTCAGTGCCAGGAGCAGTGTCAGGAGCTGTTTCAGGGGCAGGGTAAGTGTCAGGAGCAGTGTCGGGACCAGTGCCAGTGTCTGGAGCAACGTCACGAGCAGTGTCAGTAGCAGTGTCAGGAGCTTTGTCAGGATCAGCAGCAGTATCAGTGTCAGGAGCAGTGTCAGTGTCAGGAGCAGTGCCAAGAGCAGTGCCAGTGTCAGGAGCTGTGTGAGGAGCAGTGTCAGTTTCAGGAGCAGTGCCACAAGCAGTGTCAGTGTCAGCAGCAGTGTCACGAGCTGTGTCAGGAGCAGTGTCAGTGTCTGGAGCAGCGTCAGGAGCAGTGACAGGAGCAGTGTCAGTGTCAGGAGGAGTGTCAGGAGCAGTTTGAGGTGTAGTGTCAGTGTCAGGAGCAGTGTCAGTGTCAGGAGCTCTGTCAGGTGCAGTGTCAGTGTCAGGAGGAGTGTCTGGAGCAGTGTAAGGAGCAGTGTCAGTGTCAGGAGCAGTGTCAGTAGCAGTGAGAGTGTCAGTATCAGGAGCAGTGCCAGTTTCAGGAGCAGTGTCAGAAGCAGTGTCAGGAGCATTGTCAGTATCAGCAGCAGTGTCTGTGTCAGGAGCAGTGTCAGGAGCAGTGTCAGTGTCAGGAGCTGAGTCAGGACCAGCGCCAATGTAAGGAGCAGTGTCAGGATCAGTGCCAGTGTCAGAAGCAGTCTCAGGACAAGTGTCAATTACAGGAGCAGTGTCAGTGTCAGGATCAGTCTCAGTCTCTGTGCCGGGAGCAGTGTCAGTGTCACAGTCACCGTCATGAGCAGTGTCAGAGTCAGTGACAGGAGCAGTGTCAGTGTCAGTGTCAGGAGCAGTGTCAGGAGCAGTGTCAGTGTCAGGAGCATTGTCAGGACCAGTGCCAGTGTCAGGAGCAGTGTCAGTGTGAGCAGCAGTGTCAGGAACAGTGGCAGGAGCAGTGTCAGTGTCACGAGCTGTCTCACGAGCAGTGTCAGTGTCTGGAGCAGTGTCGCAAGCAGTTCCAGGAGCAGTGTCAGTGTCAGTAGCAGTGTCAGGAGCAGTTCCAGGAGCAGTGTCAGTGTCAGGAGCAGTGTCAGGAGCTGTTTCAGGAGCACGGTAAGTGTCAGGAGCAGTGTCGGGACCAGTGCCAGTGTCAGAAGCAGTGTCAGGACCAGTGTCAGTGACAGGAGCAGTGTCAGTGTCAGGAGCATCGTTCGGAGCCATGTCTGTGCCAGGAGCAGCGTCAAGAGCATTGTCAGTATCAGTAGCAGTGTCTGTGTCAGGAGCAGTGTCAGGAGCAGTGTCAGTGTCAGTAGCTGCGTCAGCAGCAGTGTCAGTGTCAGTATCAGGAGCAGCGTCAGTGTCAGGGGCAGTGTCAGGAACAGTGACAGTGTCAGAAGCAGTGTCAGGACCAGTGTCACTGACAGGAGCAGTGTCAGAGTCAGGGGCAGTGTCAGGACCAGTGCCAGTGTCAGAAGCAGTGTCAGGACCAGTGTCAGTGACAAGAGCAGTGTCAGTGTCAGGAGCATTGTTCGGAGCAGTGCCAGTGTCAGGAGCAGTGTCAGGAGCAGTGTCAGGAGCAGTGTCAGTATGAGGAGCAGTGTCAGGAGCAGTGTCAGGAGCAGTGGCAGGAGCAGGGTCAGTGTCAGGAGCAGTGTCAGGAGCAGTGTCAGGAGCAGTGTCAGGACCAGTGCCAGTGTCAGGAGCAGTTTCAGTGTGAGCAGCAGTGTCAGGAACAGTGGCAGGTGCAGTTTCACTGTCACGAGCTGTGTCAGGAGCAGTGTCAGTGTCAGGAGGAGTGCCAGGAGCCGTGTCAATGTCAGGAGCATTGTCCGGAGCAGTGTCCGTGTCAGGAGAAGGATCAGGAGCATTGTCAGTATCAGCAGCAGTGTCTGTGTCAGGAGCAGTGTTAGGAGCAGCTCAGTGTCAGGTGCAGAGTGAGGAGCCGTGTCACGGTCAGGATCAGTTTGAGGAGCATTGTCAGTATCAGCAGCAGTCTCTGTGTCAGGAGCAGTGTCAGGAGCAGTGTCAGTGTCGGTATCAGGAGCAGTGTCAGTGTCAGGAGCAGTGTCAGGACCAGTGCCAGTGACAGGCGTAGTTTCAGTGTGAGCAGCAGTGTCAGGAACAGTGGCAGGTGCAGTTTCACTGTCACGAGCTGTGTCAGGAGCAGTGTCAGTGTCAGGAGGAGTGCCAGGAGCAGTGTCAGTGTCAGGAGCATTTTCCGGAGCAGTGTCCGTGTCAGGAGAAGGATCAGGAGCATTGTCAGTATCAGCAGCAGTGTCTGTGTCAGGAGCAGTGTTAGGAGCAGCTCAGTGTCAGGTGCAGTGTGAGGAGCCGTGTCACGGTCAGGATCAGTTTGAGGAGCATTGTCAGTATCAGTAGCAGTCTCTGTGTCAGGAGCAGTGTCAGGAGCAGTGTCAGTGTCAGGAGCAGTGTGAGGACCAGTGTCAGTATCAGGAGCAGTGTCAGGACCAGTGGCAGTGCCAGGAGCAGGGTCAGGTGCAGTGTGAGGAGCCGTGTCACGGTCAGGATCAGTTTGAGGAGCACTGTCAGTATCAGCAGCAGTGTCTGTGTCAGGAGCAGCGTCAGTGTCATGAGCAGTTTGAGGTGTAGTGTCAGTGTCAGGAGCAGTGTCAGTGTCTGGAGCTGTGTCAGGAGCAGTGTCAGTGTCAGGAGGGGTGTCTCGAGCAGTGTCAGGAGCAGTGTCAGTGTCAGGAGCAGTGTCAGTAGCAGTGAGAGTGTCAGTATCAGGAGCAGTGTCAGTTTCAGGAGCAGTGTCAGAAGCAGTGACAGGAGCATTGTCAGTATCAGCTGAAGTGTCTGTGTCAGGAGCAGTGTCAGGAGCAGTGTCAGTGTCAGGAGCAGAGTCAGGACCAGCGCCAATGTAAGGAGCAGTGTCAGGATCAGTGCCAGTGTCAGAAGCAGTCTCAGGACAAGTGTCAGTTACAGGAGCAGTGTCAGTGTCAGGATCAGTCTCAGTGTCTGTGCCGGGAGCAGTGTCAGTGTCAGAGTCACTGTCATGAGCAGTGTCAGTGTCAGCGTTAGGAGCAGTGTCAGTGTCAGTGTCAGGAGCTGTGTCAGGAGCAGTGTCAGTGTCAGAAGCAGTGTCTGGAGCAGTGTCATCGTCAGGAGCTGTGTCAGAAGTAGTTTCAGGAGCAGTGTCAGTGTCAGTGTCTGGAGCAGTGTCAGGAGCAGTGCCAGGTTCAGGAGCAGTGTCAGTGTCAGGAGTTGTGTCAGGAGCAGTGTCAGGAGAAGTGTCAGTGACAGTAGCTGTGTCAGGAGCAGTGTCAGTGTCTGGAGCAGTGTCAGGAGCATTGTCAGGATCAGCAGCAGCGCCAGTGTCAGGAGCAGTGCTAGTAGCAGTGACAGTGGCAGGAGCAGTGTCAGGTGCAGTGTCAGGAGCAGTGTCAGTGTCAGGAGCAGTGTCAGTGCCAGGAGCAGTGACAGGAGCTGTGCCATGAGCAGTGTCAGTGTCAGGAGCAGTGTCAGGAGCAGTGTCAGTGGCAGGAGCTGCGCCAGGAGCAGTGTTAGTGTCAGGAGCAGTGTCAGGAGCAGTGTCAGCGTCAGGAGCAGTGACAGTAGCAGTGTCGGTGTCAGGAGCAGTGTCAGGAGCAGTGTCAGTGTCAGGAGCAGTGTCAGGAGCAGTGTCAGGAGCAGTGCCAGTGTCAGGAGCAGTGTCAGGAGCAGTGTCAGGAGCAGTGGCTGGAGCAGTGTCAGTGTCAGGAGCAGTGTCAGGAGCAGTGTCAGTGTCAGGAGCAGTGTCAGGAGCAGTGTCAGGAGCATTGTCAGTGGCAGGAGCTGCGCCAGGAGCAGTGTTAGTGTCAGGAGCAGTGTCAGGAGCAGTGTCAGCGTCAGGAGCAGTGACAGTAGCAGTGTCGGTGTCAGGAGCAGTGTCAGGAGCAGTGCCAGTGTCAGGAGCAGTGCCAGTGTCAGGAGCAGTGTCAGGAGCATTGTCAGGACCAGTGCCAGTGTCAGGAGCAGTGTCAGTGTGAGCAGCAGTGTCAGGAACAGTGGCAGGAGCAGTGTCAGTGTCACGAGCTGTCTCAGGAGCAGTGTCAGTGTCTGGAGCAATGTCGCGGGCAGTGTCAGGAGCAGTGTCAGTGTCAGTAGCAGTGTCAGGAGCAGTGTCAGTGTCAGTGTCAGGAGCAGCGTCAGTGTCAGGAGCAGTGTCAGGACCAGCGCCAGTCTGAGAAGCTGTGTCAGGACCAGTGCCAGTGACAGGAGCAGTGTCAGT
Source organism: Calliopsis andreniformis (assembly GCF_051401765.1). Taxonomy (NCBI): domain Eukaryota; kingdom Metazoa; phylum Arthropoda; class Insecta; order Hymenoptera; family Andrenidae; genus Calliopsis; species Calliopsis andreniformis. The sequence continues at coordinate 369,708 of NW_027480696.1, read as the reverse complement.
GTCAGAAGCATTGTTCGGAGCAGTGTCTGTGTCAGGAGCAGTGTCAGGAGCAGTGTCAGTGTCAGGAGCAGTGTCAGGAGCAGTGTCAGTGTCAGGAGCAGTGTGAGGAGCAGTGTCAGTGACAGGAGCAGTGTCAGTGTCAGTTTCACTGTCATCAGCAGTGTCAGCGTCAGTGTCAGGAGCACTGTCAGTAGCATTGTCAGGATCAGCAGCAGCGTCAGTGTCAGGAGCAGTGCTAGTAGCAGTGACAGTGGCAGGAGCAGTGTCAGGTGCAGTGTCAGGAGCAGTGTCAGTGTCAGGAGCAGTGTCAGTGCCAGGAGCAGTGACAGGAGCTGTGCCATGAGCAGTGTCAGTGTCAGGAGCAGTGTCAGGAGCAGTGTCAGGAGCAGTGTCAGTGGCAGGAGCTGCGCCAGGAGCAGTGTTAGTGTCAGGAGCAGTGTCAGCGTCAGGAGCAGTGACAGTAGCAGTGTCGGGGTCAGGAGCAGTGTCAGGAGCAGTGCCAGTGTCAGGAGCAGTGTCAGGAGCAGTGTCAGGAGCAGTGTCAGTGTCAGGAGCAGTGTCAGGAGCAGTGTCAGGAGCAGTGGCTGGAGCAGTGTCAGTGTCAGGAGCAGTGTCAGGAGCAGTGTCAGGATCAGCAGCAGTGTCAGTGTAAGCAGCAGTGTCAGGAGCTGTTCGAGGAGCTGTGTCAGTTTCAGGAGCAGTGTCAGGAGCAGTGTCAGTGTCAGGAGCATTGTCAGGACCAGTGCCAGGGTCAGGAGCAGTGTCAGTGTGAGCAGCAGTGTCAGGAACAGTGGCAGGAGCAGTGTGAGTGTCACGAGCTGTCTCAGAAGCAGTGTCAGTGTCTGGAGCAATGCCGCGGGCAGTGTCAGGAGCAGTGTCAGTGTCAGTAGCAGTGTCAGGAGCAGTGTCAGTGTCAGTGTCAGGAGCAGCGTCAGTGTCAGGAGCAGTGTCAGGACCAGCGCCAGTGTGAGAAGCATTGTTCGGAGCAGTGTCTGTGTCAGGAGCAGTGTCAGGAGCATTGTCAGCATCAGCAGCAGTGTCTGTGTCAGGACCAGTGTCAGGAGCTATGTCAGTATCAGGAGCAGTGTGAGCAGCCGTGTCAGGGTCAGGAGCAGTTTCAGGAGCATTATCAGTATCAGCAGGCGTGTCTGTGTCAGTAGCAGTGTCAGGAGCAGTGCCTGTGTGATGAGCAGTGTGAGGAGCAGTGTCAGTGACAGGAGCAGTGTCAGTGTCAGTTTCACTGTCATCAGCAGCGTCAGCGTCTCTGTCAGGAGCACTGTCAGTAGCATTGTCAGGATCAGCAGCAGCGTCAGTGACAGGAGCAGTGCTAGTAGCAGTGACAGTGGCAGGAGCAGTGTCAGGTGCAGTGTCACGAGCAGTGTCAGTGTCAGGAGCAGTGTCAGTGCCAGGAGCAGTGACAGGAGCTGTGCCATGAGCAGTGTCAGTGTCAGGAGCAGTGTCAGGAGCAGTGTCAGGAGCAGTGTCGGTGGCAGGAGCTGCGCCAGGAGCAGTGTTAGTGTCAGGAGCAGTGTCAGGAGCAGTGTCAGCGTCAGGAGCAGTGACAGGAGCAGTGTCGGTGTCAGGAGCAGTGTCAGTGTCAGTATCAGGAGCAGTGTCAGTGTCAGGAGCAGTGTGAGGACCAGTGTCAGTGTCAGGAGGAGTGTCTGGAGCAGTGTCAGGAGCAGTGTCAGTGTCAGGATCAGTGTGAGGACCAGTGTCAGTGTCAGGAGTTGTGTCAGGAGCAGTGTCAGGAGCAGTGTCAGTGACAGTAGCTCTGTCTGGAGCAGTGTCAGTGTCTGGAGCAGTGTCAGGAGCAGTGTCATGGAGCAGTGTCAGTGTCACGAGCAGTCTCAGGAGAAGTGTCAGGAGCAGTGTCAGGAGCAGTGTCAGGAGCTGTGTCAGTCTCAGGAGCCCTGTCAGCAGCACTGACAGGATCAGCAGCAGTGTCTGTGTCAGTAGCAGTGTCAGGAGCAGTGTCAGTGTGAAGGCAGTGTGAGGAGCAGTGTCAGTGACGGGAGCAGTGTCAGTGTCAGTGTCAGTGTCATCAGCAGCGTCAGAGTCAGTGTCAGGAGCACTGTCTGGAGCATTGTCAGGATCAGCAGCTGCGTCAGTGTCAGGAGCAGTGGTAGTAGCAGTGACAGTGTCAGGAGCAGTGTCAGGTGCAGTGTCAGGAGCAGTGTCAGTGTCAGGAGCAGTCACAGGAGCTGTGTCATGAGCAGTGTCAGTGTCAGGAGCAGTGTCAGGAGCAGTGTCAGGAGCAGTGTCAGTGGCAGGAGCTGTGCCAGGAGCAGTGTCAGCGTCAGGAGCAGTGACAGGAGCAGTGTCGGTGTCAGGATCTGTGTCAGTGTCAGTATCAGGAGCAGTGCCAGTGTCAGGAGCAGTGCCAGGAGCAGTGCCAGGAGCAGCGTCAGTGTCAGGAGCAGTCTCAGGGGCAGTATCATTGTCAGGACCAGCGTGAGGAGCAGTGTCAGTGTCAGGAGCAGTGTGAGGACCAGTGTCAGTATCAGGAGCAGTGTCAGGACCAGTGGCAGTGCCAGGAGCAGTGTCAGGTGCAGTGTGAGGAGCCGTGTCACGGTCAGGATCAGTTTGAGGAGCATTGTCAGTATCAGCAGCAGTCTCTGTGTCAGGAGCAGTGTCAGGAGCAGTGTCAGTGTCGGTATCAGGAGCAGTGTCAGTGTCAGGAGCAGTGACAGGACCAGTGCCAGTGTCAGAAGCAGTGTCAGGACCAGTGCCAGTGACAGGAGCTGTGTCAGTGTCAGAAGCATTGTTCGGAGCAGTGTCTGTGTCAGGAGCAGTGTCAGGAGCATTGTCAGCAGCAGCAGCAGTGTGAGCAGCCGTGTCAGGGTCAGGAGCAGTTTCAGGAGCATTATCAGTGTCAGCAGCAGTGTCTGTGTCAGTAGGAGTGTCAGGAGCAGTGTCAGTGTGAAGGGCAGTGTGAGGAGCAGTGTCAGTGACAGGAGCAGTGTCACTGTCTGGAGCAGTGTGAGGAGCCGAGCCAGTGTCAGTTGCAGTGTCTGGAGCAGCGTCAGGAGCAGTGGCAGTGCCAGTAGCAGCGTCAGTGTCAGTACCAGAAACAGTGCCTGTGTCAGGAGCAGTGTCAGTGTCAGTACAAGGTGCAGTGCCTGTGTCAGGAGCAGTGTGAGGAGCAGCGCCAGGAGAAGTGCCAGGAGCACTGTCAGTGTCAGCATCAGGAGCAGCGTCAGTGTCAGGAGCAGTGCCAGGAGCAGTGTCAGTGTCAGGAGGAGTGTCAGGAGCAGTTTGAGGTGTAGTGTCAGTGTGAGGAGCAGTGTCAGTGTCAGGTGCTGCGTCAGGAGCAGTGTCAGTGTCAGGAGGAGTGTCTGGAGCAGTGTCAGGAGCAGTGTCAGTGTCAGGATCAGTGTGAGGACCAGTGTCAGTGTCAGGAGTTGTGTCAGGAGCTGTGTCAGGAGCAGTGTCAGTGACAGTAGCTCTGTCTGGAGCAGTGTCAGTGTCTGGAGCAGTGTCAGGAGCAGTGTCAGGAGCAGGGTCAGTGTTAGGAGCTGTGTCAGGAGCAGTGTCATGGAGCAGCGTCAGTGTCACGAGCAGTGTCAGGAGAAGTGTCAGGAGCAGTGTCAGGAGCAGTGCCAGGAGCAGTGTCAGTGTCAGGAGGAGTGTCAGGAGCAGTTTGAGGTGTAGTGTCAGTGTCAGGAGCAGTGTCAGTGTCAGGTGCTGCGTCAGGAGCAGTGTCAGTGTCAGGAGGAGTGTCTGGAGCAGTGTCAGGAGCAGTGTCAGTGTCAGGAGCACTGTGAGGACCAGTGTCAGTGTCAGGAGTTGTGTCAGGAGCAGTGTCAGGAGCAGTGTCAGTGACAGTAGCTGTGTCTGGAGCAGTGTCAGTGTCTGGAGCAGTGTCAGGAGCAGTGTCAGGAGCAGGGTCAGTGTCAGGACCTGTGTCAGGAGAGTGTCATGGGGCAGTGTCAGTGTCACGAGCAGTCTCAGGAGAAGTGTCAGGAACAGAGTCAGGAGCAGTGTCAGGAGCAGTGTCAGTCTCAGGAGCCGTGTCAGCAGCACTGACAGGATCAGCAGCAGTGTCTGTGTCAGGAGCAGTGTCAGGAGCAGTGTCACAGTCAGGAGCAGTGTCAGGAGCAGTGCCAGTGTCAGGAGCAGTGTCAGGAGCAGTGTCAGGAGCAGTGTCAGCATCAGGAGCGGTGTCAGGAGCAGTGTCAGGAGCAGTGGCAGGAGCAGTGTCAGTGTCAGGAGCAGTGTCAGGAGCAGTGTCAGGACCAGTGCCAGTGTCAGGAGCAGTTTCAGTGTGAGCAGCAGTGTCAGGAACAGTGGCAGGTGCAGTTTCACAGTCACGAGCTGTGTCAGGAACAGTGTCAGTGTCAGGAGGAGTGCCAAGAGCGGTGTCAGTGTCAGGAGCTGTGTCAGGAGCAGTGTCAGTGTCAGGAGGAATGTCTGGAGCAGTGTCAGGAGCAGTCTCAGTGTCAGAAGCAGTGTCAGTAGCAGTGTGTGTGTCAGTATCAGGAGCAGTGACAGAAGCAGTGACAGGAGCATTGTCAGTGTCAGGAGCATCGTTCGGAGCCATGTCTGTGCCAGGAGCAGCGTCAGGAGCATTGTCAGTATCAGTAGCAGTGTCTGTGTCAGGAGCAGTGTCAGGAGCAGTGTCAGTGTCAGTAGCTGCGTCAGCAGCAGTGACAGTGTCAGTATCAGGAGCAGCGTCAGTGTCAGGGGCAGTGTCAGGAACAGTGACAGTGTCAGAAGCAGTGTCAGGACCAGTGTCACTGACAGGAGCAGTGTCAGAGTCAGGGGCAGTGTCAGGACCAGTGCCAGTGTCAGAAGCAGTGTCATGACCAGTGTCAGTGACAAGAGCAGTGTCAGTGTCAGGAGCATTGTTCGGAGCAGTGCCAGTGTCAGGAGCAGTGTCAGGAGCAGTGTCAGGAGCAGTGTCAGTATGAGGAGCAGTGTCAGGAGCAGTGTCAGGAGCAGTGGCAGGAGCAGGGCCAGTGTCAGGAGCAGTGTCAGGAGCAGTGTCAGGAGCAGTGTCAGGACCAGTGCCAGTGTCAGGAGCAGTTTCAGTGTGAGCAGCAGTGTCAGGAACAGTGGCAGGTGCAGTTTCACTGTCACGAGCTGTGTCAGGAGCAGTGTCAGTGTCAGGAGGAGTGCCAGGAGCCGTGTCAGTGTCAGGAGCATTGTCCGGAGCAGTGTCCGTGTCAGGAGAAGGATCAGGAGCATTGTCAGTATCAGCAGCAGTGTCTGTGTCAGGAGCAGTGTTAGGAGCAGCTCAGTGTCAGGTGCAGAGTGAGTAGCCGTGTCACGGTCAGGATCAGTTTGAGGAGCATTGTCAGTATCAGCAGCAGTCTCTGTGTCAGGAGCAGTGTCAGGAGCAGTGTCAGTGTCGGTATCAGGAGCAGCGTCAGTGTCAGGAGCAGTGTCAGGACCAGTGCCAGTGTCAGGAGTAGTTTCAGTGTGAGCAGCAGTGTCAGGAACAGTGGCAGGTGCAGTTTCACTGTCACGAGCTGTGTCAGGAGCAGTGTCAGTGTCAGGAGGATTGCCAGGAGCAGTGTCAGTGTCAGGAGCATTTTCCGGAGCAGTGTCCGTGTCAGGAGAAGGATCAGGAGCATTGTCAGTATCAGCAGCAGTGTCTGTGTCAGGAGCAGTGTTAGGAGCAGCTCAGTGTCAGGTGCAGTGTGAGGAGCCGTGTCACGGTCAGGATCAGTTTGAGGAGCATTGTCAGTATCAGTAGCAGTCTCTGTGTCAGGAGCAGTGTCAGGAGCAGTGTCAGTGTCAGGAGCAGTGTGAGGACCAGTGTCAGTATCAGGAGCAGTGTCAGGACCAGTGGCAGTGCCAGGAGCAGGGTCAGGTGCAGTGTGAGGAGCCGTGTCACGGTCAGGATCAGTTTGAGGAGCACTGTCAGTATCAGCAGCAGTGTCTGTGTCAGGAGCAGCGTCAGTGTCATGAGCAGTTTGAGGTGTAGTGTCAGTGTCAGGAGCAGTGTCAGTGTCTGGAGCTGTGTCAGGAGCAGTGTCAGTGTCAGGAGGGGTGTCTCGAGCAGTGTCAGGAGCAGTGTCAGTGTCAGGAGCAGTGTCAGTAGCAGTTAGAGTGTCAGTATCAGGAGCAGTGTCAGTTTCAGGAGCAGTGTCAGAAGCAGTGACAGGAGCATTGTCAGTATCAGCAGAAGTGTCTGTGTCAGGAGCAGTGTCAGGAGCAGTGTCAGTGTCAGGAGCAGAGTCAGGACCAGCGCCAATGTAAGGAGCAGTGTCAGGAGCAGTGTCAGGAGCAGTGTCAGGAGCAGTGGCTGGAGCAGTGTCAGTGTCAGGAGCAGTGTCAGGAGCAGTGTCAGGAGCTGTTCGAGGAGCTGTGTCAGTTTCAGGAGCAGTGTCAGGAGGAGTGTCAGTGTCAGGAGCATTGTCAGGACCAGTGCCAGGGTCAGGAGCAGTGTCAGTGTGAGCAGCAGTGTCAGGAACAGTGGCAGGAGCAGTGTGAGTGTCACGAGCTGTCTCAGGAGCAGTGTCAGTGTCTGGAGCAATGCCGCGGGCAGTGTCAGGAGCAGTGTCAGTGTCAGTAGCAGTGTCAGGAGCAGTGTCAGTGTCAGTGTCAGGAGCAGCGTCAGTGTCAGGAGCAGTGTCAGGACCAGCGTCAGTGTGAGAAGCATTGTTCGGAGCAGTGTCTGTGTCAGGAGCAGTGTCAGGAGCATTGTCAGCATCAGCAGCAGTGTCTGTGTCAGGACCAGTGTCAGGAGCAATGTCAGTATCAGGAGCAGTGTGAGCAGCCGTGTCAGGGTCAGGAGCAGTTTCAGGAGCATTATCAGTATCAGCAGGCGTGTCTGTGTCAGTAGCAGTGTCAGGAGCAGTGTCTGTGTGAAGAGCAGTGTGAGGAGCAGTGTCAGTGACAGGAGCAGTGTCACTGTCAGTTTCACTGTCATCAGCAGCGTCAGCGTCTCTGTCAGGAGCACTGTCAGTAGCATTGTCAGGATCAGCAGCAGCGTCAGTGTCAGGAGCAGTGCTAGTAGCAGTGACAGTGGCAGGAGCAGTGTCAGGTGCAGTGTCAGGAGCAGTGTCAGTGTCAGGAGCAGTGTCAGTGCCAGGAGCAGTGACAGGAGCTGTGCCATGAGCAGTGTCAGTGTCAGGAGCAGTGTCAGGAGCAGTGTCAGGAGCAGTGTCGGTGGCAGGAGCTGCGCCAGGAGCAGTGTTAGTGTCAGGAGCAGTGTCAGGAGCAGTGTCAGCGTCAGGAGCAGTGACAGGAGCAGTGTCGGTGTCAGGAGCAGTGTCAGTGTCAGTATCAGGAGCAGTGTCAGTGTCAGGAGCAGTGTGAGGACCAGTGTCAGTTTCAGGAGCAGTGTCAGGACCAGTGGCAGTGCCAGGAGCAGTGTCAGGTGCAGTGTCAGTGTCAGGAGCAGTGTCAGGAGCAGTGTCAGTGTCAGGAGCAGTGTGAGGAGCCGTGCCAGTGTCAGTTGCAATGTCTGGAGCAGCGTCAGGAGCAGTGGCAGTGTCAGTATCAGTATCAGTGTCAGTACACAGAAACAGTGCCTGTGTCAGGAGCAGTGTCAGTGTCAGTACCAGGTGCAGTGCCTGTGTCAGGAGCAGTGTCAGGAGCAGCATCAGGAGCAGTGCCAGGAGCTGTTTCAGTGTCAGCATGAGGAGCAGCGTCAGTGTCAGGAGCAGTGCCAGGAGCAGTGTCAGTGTCAGGAGGAGTGTCAGGAGCAGTTTGAGGTGTAGTGTCAGTGTCTGGAGCAGTGTCAGTGTCAGGTGCTGCGTCAGGAGCAGTGTCAGTGTCAGGAGGAGTGTCTGGAGCAGTGTCAGGAGCAGTGTCAGTGTCAGGATCAGTGTGAGGACCAGTGTCAGTGTCAGGAGTTGTGTCAGGAGCAGTGTCAGGAGCAGTGTCAGTGACAGTAGCTCTGTCTGGAGCAGTGTCAGTGTCTGGAGCAGTGTCAGGAGCAGTGTCATGGAGCAGTGTCAGTGTCACGAGCAGTCTCAGGAGAAGTGTCAGGAGCAGTGTCAGGAGCAGTGTCAGGAGCTGTGTCAGTCTCAGGAGCCGTGTCAGCAGCACTGACAGTATCAGCAGCAGTGTCTGTGTCAGTAGCAGTGTCAGGAGCAGTGTCAGTGTGAAGGCAGTGTGAGGAGCAGTGTCAGTGACGGGAGCAGTGTCAGTGTCAGTGTCAGTGTCATCAGCAGCGTCAGAGTCAGTGTCAGGAGCACTGTCTGGAGCATTGTCAGGATCAGCAGCAGCGTCAGTGTCAGGAGCAGTGGTAGTTGCAGTGACAGTGTCAGGAGCAGTGTCAGGTGCAGTGTCAGGAGCAGTGTCAGTGTCAGGAGCAGTCACAGGAGCTGTGTCATGAGCAGTGTCAGTGTCAGGAGCAGTGTCAGGAGCAGTGTCAGGAGCAGTGTCAGTGGCAGGAGCTGTGCCAGGAGCAGTGTCAGCGTCAGGAGCAGTGACAGGAGCAGTGTCGGTGTCAGGATCTGTGTCAGTGTCAGCATCAGGAGCAGTGCCAGTGTCAGGAGCAGTGCCAGGAGCAGTGCCAGGAGCAGCGTCAGTGTCAGGAGCAGTCTCAGGGGCAGTATCATTGTCAGGACCAGCGTGAGGAGCAGTGTCAGTGTCAGGAGCAGTGTGAGGACCAGTGTCAGTATCAGGAGCAGTGTCAGGACCAGTGGCAGTGCCAGGAGCAGTGTCAGGTGCAGTGTGAGGAGCCGTGTCACGGTCAGGATCAGTTTGAGGAGCATTGTCAGTATCAGCAACAGTCTCTGTGTCAGGAGCAGTGTCAGGAGCAGTGTCAGTGTCGGTATCGGGAGCAGTGTCAGTGTCAGGAGCAGTGACAGGACCAGTGCCAGTGTCAGAAGCAGTGTCAGGACCAGTGCCAGTGACAGGAGCTGTGTCAGTGTCAGAAGCATTGTTCGGAGCAGTGTCTGTGTCAGGAGCAGTGTCAGGAGCATTGTCAGCAGCAGCAGCAGTGTGAGCAGCCGTGTCAGGGTCAGGAGCAGTTTCAGGAGCATTATCAGTGTCAGCAGCAGTGTCTGTGTCAGTAGGAGTGTCAGGAGCAGTGTCAGTGTGAAGGGCAGTCTGAGGAGCAGTGTCAGTGACAGGAGCAGTGTCACTGTCTGGAGCAGTGTGAGGAGCCGAGCCAGTGTCAGTTGCAGTGTCTGGAGCAGCGTCAGGAGCAGTGGCAGTGCCAGTAGCAGCGTCAGTGTCAGTACCAGAAACAGTGCCTGTGTCAGGAGCAGTGTCAGTGTCAGTACAAGGTGCAGTGCCTGTGTCAGGAGCAGTGTGAGGAGCAGCGCCAGGAGAAGTGCCAGGAGCACTGTCAGTGTCAGCATCAGGAGCAGCGTCAGTGTCAGGAGCAGTGCCAGGAGCAGTGTCAGTGTCAGGAGGAGTGTCAGGAGCAGTTTGAGGTGTAGTGTCAGTGTCAGGAGCAGTGTCAGTGTCAGGTGCTGCGTCAGGAGCAGTGTCAGTGTCAGGAGGAGTGTCTGGAGCAGTGTCAGGAGCATTGTCAGTGTCAGGATCAGTGTGAGGACCAGTGTCAGTGTCAGGAGTTGTGTCAGGAGCTGTGTCAGGAGCAGTGTCAGTGACAGTAGCTCTGTCTGGAGCAGTGTCAGTGTCTGGAGCAGTGTCAGGAGCAGTGTCAGGAGCAGGGTCAGTGTCAGGAGCTGTGTCAGGAGCAGTGTCATGGAGCAGTGTCAGTGTCACGAGCAGTGTCAGGAGAAGTGTCAGGAGCAGTGTCAGGAGCAGTGTCAGGAGCAGTGTCAGTCTCAGGAGCCGTGTCAGCAGCACTGACAGGATCAGCAGCAGTGTCTGTGTCAGGAGCAGTGTGAGGAGCAATGTCAGTATCAGGAGCAGTGTGAGCAGCCGTGTCAGGGTCAGGAGCAGTTTCAGGAGCATTATCAGTATCAGCAGACGTGTCTGTGTCAGTAGCAGTGTCAGGAGCAGTGTCTGTGTGAAGAGCAGTGTGAGGAGCAGTGTCAGTGACAGGAGCAGTGTCAGTGTCAGTGTCACTGTCATCAGCAGTGTCAGCGTCAGTGTCAGGAGCACTGTCAGGAGCATTGTCAGGATCAGCAGCAGCGTCAGGGTCAGGAGCAGTGCTAGTAGCAGTGACAGTGGCAGGAGCAGTGTCAGGTGCAGTGTCAGGAGCAGTGTCAGTGTCAGGAGCAGTGTCAGTGCCAGGAGCAGTGACAGGAGCTGTGCCATGGGCAGTGTCAGTGTCAGGAGCAGTGTCAGGAGCAGTGTCAGTGGCAGGAGCTGCGCCAGGAGCAGTGTTAGTGTCAGGAGCAGTGTCAGGAGCAGTGTCAGCGTCAGGAGCAGTGACAGTAGCAGTGTCGGTGTCAGGAGCAGTGTCAGGAGCAGTGCCAGTGTCAGGAGCAGTGTCAGGAGCAGTGTCAGGAGCAGTGCCAGTGTCAGGAGCAGTGTCAGGAGCAGTGTCAGGAGCAGTGGCTGGAGCAGTGTCAGTGTCAGGAGCAGTGTCAGGAGCAGTGTCAGTGTCAGGAGCAGTGTCAGGAGCAGTGTCAGGAGCATTGTCAGTGGCAGGAGCTGCGCCAGGAGCAGTGTTAGTGTCAGGAGCAGTGTCAGGAGCAGTGTCAGCGTCAGGAGCAGTGACAGTAGCAGTGTCGGTGTCAGGAGCAGTGTCAGGAGCAGTGCCAGTGTCAGGAGCAGTGCCAGTGTCAGGAGCAGTGTCAGGAGCATTGTCAGGACCAGTGCCAGTGTCAGGAGCAGTGTCAGTGTGAGCAGCAGTGTCAGGAACAGTGGCAGGAGCAGTGTCAGTGTCACGAGCTGTCTCAGGAGCAGTGTCAGTGTCTGGAGCAATGTCGCGGGCAGTGTCAGGAGCAGTGTCAGTGTCAGTAGCAGTGTCAGGAGCAGTGTCAGTGTCAGTGTCAGGAGCAGCGTCAGTGTCAGGAGCAGTGTCAGGACCAGCGCCAGTCTGAGAAGCTGTGTCAGGACCAGTGCCAGTGACAGGAGCAGTGTCAGTGTCAGAAGCATTGTTCGGAGCAGTGTCTGTGTCAGGAGCAGTGTCAGGAGCAGTGTCAGTGTCAGGAGCAGTGTCAGGAGCAGTGTCAGTGTCAGGAGCAGTGTGAGGAGCAGTGTCAGTGACAGGAGCAGTGTCAGTGTCAGTTTCACTGTCATCAGCAGTGTCAGCGTCAGTGTCAGGAGCACTGTCAGTAGCATTGTCAGGATCAGCAGCAGCGTCAGTGTCAGGAGCAGTGCTAGTAGCAGTGACAGTGGCAGGAGCAGTGTCAGGTGCAGTGTCAGGAGCAGTGTCAGTGTCAGGAGCAGTGTCAGTGCCAGGAGCAGTGACAGGAGCTGTGCCATGAGCAGTGTCAGTGTCAGGAGCAGTGTCAGGAGCAGTGTCAGGAGCAGTGTCAGTGGCAGGAGCTGCGCCAGGAGCAGTGTTAGTGTCAGGAGCAGTGTCAGCGTCAGGAGCAGTGACAGTAGCAGTGTCGGGGTCAGGAGCAGTGTCAGGAGCAGTGCCAGTGTCAGGAGCAGTGTCAGGAGCAGTGTCAGGAGCAGTGTCAGTGTCAGGAGCAGTGTCAGGAGCAGTGTCAGGAGCAGTGGCTGGAGCAGTGTCAGTGTCAGGAGCAGTGTCAGGAGCAGTGTCAGGATCAGCAGCAGTGTCAGTGTAAGCAGCAGTGTCAGGAGCTGTTCGAGGAGCTGTGTCAGTTTCAGGAGCAGTGTCAGGAGCAGTGTCAGTGTCAGGAGCATTGTCAGGACCAGTGCCAGGGTCAGGAGCAGTGTCAGTGTGAGCAGCAGTGTCAGGAACAGTGGCAGGAGCAGTGTGAGTGTCACGAGCTGTCTCAGGAGCAGTGTCAGTGTCTGGAGCAATGCCGCGGGCAGTGTCAGGAGCAGTGTCAGTGTCAGTAGCAGTGTCAGGAGCCGTGTCAGTGTCAGTTTCAGGAGCAGCGTCAGTGTCAGGAGCAGTGTCAGGACCAGCGCCAGTGTGAGAAGCATTGTTCGGAGCAGTGTCTGTGTCAGGAGCAGTGTCAGGAGCATTGTCAGCATCAGCAGCAGTGTCTGTGTCAGGACCAGTGTCAGGAGCAATGTCAGTATCAGGAGCAGTGTGAGCAGCCGTGTCAGGGTCAGGAGCAGTTTCAGGAGCATTATCAGTATCAGCAGGCGTGTCTGTGTCAGTAGCAGTGTCAGGAGCAGTGTCTGTGTGAAGAGCAGTGTGAGGAGCAGTGTCAGTGACAGGAGCAGTGTCAGTGTCAGTTTCACTGTCATCAGCAGCGTCAGCGTCTCTGTCAGGAGCACTGTCAGTAGCATTGTCAGGATCAGCAGCAGCGTCAGTGACAGGAGCAGTGCTAGTAGCAGTGACAGTGGCAGGAGCAGTGTCAGGTGCAGTGTCAGGAGCAGTGTCAGTGTCAGGAGCAGTGTCAGTGCCAGGAGCAGTGACAGGAGCTGTGCCATGAGCAGTGTCAGTGTCAGGAGCAGTGTCAGGAGCAGTGTCAGGAGCAGTGCCAGGAGCTGTGTCAGTGTCAGCATCAGGAGCAGCGTCAGTGTCAGGAGCAGTGCCAGGAGCAGTGTCAGTGTCAGGAGGAGTGTCAGGAGCAGTTTGAGGTGTAGTGTCAGTGTCTGGAGCAGTGTCAGTGTCAGGTGCTGCGTCAGGAGCAGTGTCAGTGTCAGGAGGAGTGTCTGGAGCAGTGTCAGGAGCAGTGTCAGTGTCAGGATCAGTGTGAGGACCAGTGTCAGTGTCAGGAGTTGTGTCAGGAGCAGTGTCAGGAGCAGTGTCAGTGACAGTAGCTCTGTCTGGAGCAGTGTCAGTGTCTGGAGCAGTGTCAGGAGCAGTGTCATGGAGCAGTGTCAGTGTCACGAGCAGTCTCAGGAGAAGTGTCAGGAGCAGTGTCAGGAGCAGTGTCAGGAGCTGTGTCAGTCTCAGGAGCCGTGTCAGCAGCACTGACAGGATCAGCAGCAGTGTCTGTGTCAGTAGCAGTGTCAGGAGCAGTGTCAGTGTGAAGGCAGTGTGAGGAGCAGTGTCAGTGACGGGAGCAGTGTCAGTGTCAGTGTCAGTGTCATCAGCAGCGTCAGAGTCAGTGTCAGGAGCACTGTCTGGAGCATTGTCAGGATCAGCAGCTGCGTCAGTGTCAGGAGCAGTGGTAGTAGCAGTGACAGTGTCAGGAGCAGTGTCAGGTGCAGTGTCAGGAGCAGTGTCAGTGTCAGGAGCAGTGTCAGTAGCAGTTAGAGTGTCAGTATCAGGAGCAGTGTCAGTTTCAGGAGCAGTGTCAGAAGCAGTGACAGGAGCATTGTCAGTATCAGCAGAAGTGTCTGTGTCAGGAGCAGTGTCAGGAGCAGTGTCAGTGTCAGGAGCAGAGTCAGGACCAGCGCCAATGTAAGGAGCAGTGTCAGGAGCAGTGTCAGGAGCAGTGTCAGGAGCAGTGGCTGGAGCAGTGTCAGTGTCAGGAGCAGTGTCAGGAGCAGTGTCAGGATCAGCAGCAGTGTCAGTGTCAGCAGCAGTGTCAGGAGCTGTTCGAGGAGCTGTGTCAGTTTCAGGAGCAGTGTCAGGAGCAGTGTCAGTGTCAGGAGCATTGTCAGGACCAGTGCCAGGGTCAGGAGCAGTGTCAGTGTGAGCAGCAGTGTCAGGAACAGTGGCAGGAGCAGTGTGAGTGTCACGAGCTGTCTCAGGAGCAGCGTCAGTGTCTGGAGCAATGCCGCGGGCAGTGTCAGGAGCAGTGTCAGTGTCAGTAGCAGTGTCAGGAGCAGTGTCAGTGTCAGTGTCAGGAGCAGCGTCAGTGTCAGGAGCAGTGTCAGGACCAGCGTCAGTGTGAGAAGCATTGTTCGGAGCAGTGTCTGTGTCAGGAGCAGTGTCAGGAGCATTGTCAGCATCAGCAGCAGTGTCTGTGTCAGGACCAGTGTCAGGAGCAATGTCAGTATCAGGAGCAGTGTGAGCAGCCGTGTCAGGGTCAGGAGCAGTTTCAGGAGCATTATCAGTATCAGCAGGCGTGTCTGTGTCAGTAGCAGTGTCAGGAGCAGTGTCTGTGTGAAGAGCAGTGTGAGGAGCAGTGTCAGTGACAGGAGCAGTGTCAGTGTCAGTTTCACTGTCATCAGCAGCGTCAGCGTCTCTGTCAGGAGCACTGTCAGTAGCATTGTCAGGATCAGCAGCAGCGTCAGTGTCAGGAGCAGTGCTAGTAGCAGTGACAGTGGCAGGAGCAGTGTCAGGTGCTGTGTCAGGAGCAGTGTCAGTGTCAGGAGCAGTGTCAGTGCCAGGAGCAGTGACAGGAGCTGTGCCATGAGCAGTGTCAGTGTCAGGAGCAGTGTCAGGAGCAGTGTCAGGAGCAGTGTCGGTGGCAGGAGCTGCGCCAGGAGCAGTGTTAGTGTCAGGAGCAGTGTCAGGAGCAGTGTCAGCGTCAGGAGCAGTGACAGGAGCAGTGTCGGTGTCAGGAGCAGTGTCAGTGTCAGTATCAGGAGCAGTGTCAGTGTCAGGAGCAGTGTGAGGACCAGTGTCAGTTTCAGGAGCAGTGTCAGGACCAGTGGCAGTGCCAGGAGCAGTGTCAGGTGCAGTGTCAGTGTCAGGAGCAGTGTCAGGAGCAGTGTCAGTGTCAGGAGCAGTGTGAGGAGCCGTGCCAGTGTCAGTTGCAATGTCTGGAGCAGCGTCAGGAGCAGTGGCAGTGTCAGTATCAGTATCAGTGTCAGTACACAGAAACAGTGCCTGTGTCAGGAGCAGTGTCAGTGTCAGTACCAGGTGCAGTGCCTGTGTCAGGAGCAGTGTCAGGAGCAGCATCAGGAGCAGTGCCAGGAGCTGTTTCAGTGTCAGCATCAGGAGCAGCGTCAGTGTCAGGAGCAGTGCCAGGAGCAGTGTCAGTGTCAGGAGGAGTGTCAGGAGCAGTTTGAGGTGTAGTGTCAGTGTCTGGAGCAGTGTCAGTGTCAGGTGCTGCGTCAGGAGCAGTGTCAGTGTCAGGAGGAGTGTCTGGAGCAGTGTCAGGAGCAGTGTCAGTGTCAGGATCAGTGTGAGGACCAGTGTCAGTGTCAGGAGTTGTGTCAGGAGCAGTGTCAGGAGCAGTGTCAGTGACAGTAGCTCTGTCTGGAGCAGTGTCAGTGTCTGGAGCAGTGTCAGGAGCAGTGTCATGGAGCAGTGTCAGTGTCACGAGCAGTCTCAGGAGAAGTGTCAGGAGCAGTGTCAGGAGCAGTGTCAGGAGCTGTGTCAGTCTCAGGAGCCGTGTCAGCAGCACTGACAGTATCAGCAGCAGTGTCTGTGTCAGTAGCAGTGTCAGGAGCAGTGTCAGTGTGAAGGCAGTGTGAGGAGCAGTGTCAGTGACGGGAGCAGTGTCAGTGTCAGTGTCAGTGTCATCAGCAGCGTCAGAGTCAGTGTCAGGAGCACTGTCTGGAGCATTGTCAGGATCAGCAGCAGCGTCAGTGTCAGGAGCAGTGGTAGTTGCAGTGACAGTGTCAGGAGCAGTGTCAGGTGCAGTGTCAGGAGCAGTGTCAGTGTCAGGAGCAGTCACAGGAGCTGTGTCATGAGCAGTGTCAGTGTCAGGAGCAGTGTCAGGAGCAGTGTCAGGAGCAGTGTCAGTGGCAGGAGCTGTGCCAGGAGCAGTGTCAGCGTCAGGAGCAGTGACAGGAGCTGTGTCGGTGTCAGGATCTGTGTCAGTGTCAGCATCAGGAGCAGTGCCAGTGTCAGGAGCAGTGCCAGGAGCAGTGCCAGGAGCAGCGTCAGTGTCAGGAGCAGTCTCAGGGGCAGTATCATTGTCAGGACCAGCGTGAGGAGCAGTGTCAGTGTCAGGAGCAGTGTGAGGACCAGTGTCAGTATCAGCAGCAGTGTCAGGACCAGTGGCAGTGCCAGGAGCAGTGTCAGGTGCAGTGTGAGGAGCCGTGTCACGGTCAGGATCAGTTTGAGGAGCATTGTCAGTATCAGCAACAGTCTCTGTGTCAGGAGCAGTGTCAGGAGCAGTGTCAGTGTCGGTATCGGGAGCAGTGTCAGTGTCAGGAGCAGTGACAGGACCAGTGCCAGTGTCAGAAGCAGTGTCAGGACCAGTGCCAGTGACAGGAGCTGTGTCAGTGTCAGAAGCATTGTTCGGAGCAGTGTCTGTGTCAGGAGCAGTGTCAGGAGCATTGTCAGCAGCAGCAGCAGTGTGAGCAGCCGTGTCAGGGTCAGGAGCAGTTTCAGGAGCATTATCAGTGTCAGCAGCAGTGTCTGTGTCAGTAGGAGTGTCAGGAGCAGTGTCAGTGTGAAGGGCAGTGTGAGGAGCAGTGTCAGTGACAGGAGCAGTGTCACTGTCTGGAGCAGTGTGAGGAGCCGAGCCAGTGTCAGTTGCAGTGTCTGGAGCAGCGTCAGGAGCAGTGGCAGTGCCAGTAGCAGCGTCAGTGTCAGTACCAGAAACAGTGCCTGTGTCAGGAGCAGAGTCAGTGTCAGTACAAGGTGCAGTGCCTGTGTCTGGAGCAGTGTGAGGAGCAGCGCCAGGAGAAGTGCCAGGAGCACTGTCAGTGTCAGCATCAGGAGCAGCGTCAGTGTCAGGAGCAGTGCCAGGAGCAGTGTCAGTGTCAGGAGGAGTGTCAGGAGCAGTTTGAGGTGTAGTGTCAGTGTCAGGAGCAGTGTCAGTGTCAGGTGCTGCGTCAGGAGCAGTGTCAGTGTCAGGAGGAGTGTCTGGAGCAGTGTCAGGAGCAGTGTCAGTGTCAGGATCAGTGTGAGGACCAGTGTCAGTGTCAGGAGTTGTGTCAGGAGCTGTGTCAGGAGCAGTGTCAGTGACAGTAGCTCTGTCTGGAGCAGTGTCAGTGTCAGGAGCAGTGTCAGGAGCAGTGTCAGGAGCAGTGTCAGTGGCAGGAGCTGCGCCAGGAGCAGTGTTAGTGTCAGGAGCAGTGTCAGCGTCAGGAGCAGTGACAGTAGCAGTGTCGGGGTCAGGAGCAGTGTCAGGAGCAGTGCCAGTGTCAGGAGCAGTGTCAGGAGCAGTGTCAGGAGCAGTGTCAGGAGCAGTGTCAGGAGCAGTGGCTGGAGCAGTGTCAGTGTCAGGAGCAGTGTCAGGAGCAGTGTCAGGATCAGCAGCAGTGTCAGTGTAAGCAGCAGTGTCAGGAGCTGTTCGAGGAGCTGTGTCAGTTTCAGGAGCAGTGTCAGGAGCAGTGTCAGTGTCAGGAGCATTGTCAGGACCAGTGCCAGGGTCAGGAGCAGTGTCAGTGTGAGCAGCAGTGTCAGGAACAGTGGCAGGAGCAGTGTGAGTGTCACGAGCTGTCTCAGGAGCAGTGTCAGTGTCTGGAGCAATGCCGCGGGCAGTGTCAGGAGCAGTGTCAGTGTCAGTAGCAGTGTCAGGAGCCGTGTCAGTGTCAGTGTCAGGAGCAGCGTCAGTGTCAGGAGCAGTGTCAGGACCAGCGCCAGTGTGAGAAGCATTGTTCGGAGCAGTGTCTGTGTCAGGAGCAGTGTCAGGAGCATTGTCAGCATCAGCAGCAGTGTCTGTGTCAGGACCAGTGTCAGGAGCAATGTCAGTATCAGGAGCAGTGTGAGCAGCCGTGTCAGGGTCAGGAGCAGTTTCAGGAGCATTATCAGTATCAGCAGGCGTGTCTGTGTCAGTAGCAGTGTCAGGAGCAGTGTCTGTGTGAAGAGCAGTGTGAGGAGCAGTGTCAGTGACAGGAGCAGTGTCAGTGTCAGTTTCACTGTCATCAGCAGCGTCAGCGTCTCTGTCAGGAGCACTGTCAGTAGCATTGTCAGGATCAGCAGCAGCGTCAGTGACAGGAGCAGTGCTAGTAGCAGTGACAGTGGCAGGAGCAGTGTCAGGTGCAGTGTCAGGAGCAGTGTCAGTGTCAGGAGCAGTGTCAGTGCCAGGAGCAGTGACAGGAGCTGTGCCATGAGCAGTGTCAGTGTCAGGAGCAGTGTCAGGAGCAGTGCCAGGAGCTGTGTCAGTGTCAGCATCAGGAGCAGCGTCAGTGTCAGGAGCAGTGCCAGGAGCAGTGTCAGTGTCAGGAGGAGTGTCAGGAGCAGTTTGAGGTGTAGTGTCAGTGTCTGGAGCAGTGTCAGTGTCAGGTGCTGCGTCAGGAGCAGTGTCAGTGTCAGGAGGAGTGTCTGGAGCAGTGTCAGGAGCAGTGTCAGTGTCAGGATCAGTGTGGGGACCAGTGTCAGTGTCAGGAGTTGTGTCAGGAGCAGTGTCAGGAGCAGTGTCAGTGACAGTAGCTCTGTCTGGAGCAGTGTCAGTGTCTGGAGCAGTGTCAGGAGCAGTGTCATGGAGCAGTGTCAGTGTCACGAGCAGTCTCAGGAGAAGTGTCAGGAGCAGTGTCAGGAGCAGTGTCAGGAGCTGTGTCAGTCTCAGGAGCCGTGTCAGCAGCACTGACAGGATCAGCAGCAGTGTCTGTGTCAGTAGCAGTGTCAGGAGCAGTGTCAGTGTGAAGGCAGTGTGAGGAGCAGTGTCAGTGACGGGAGCAGTGTCAGTGTCAGTGTCAGTGTCATCAGCAGCGTCAGAGTCAGTGTCAGGAGCACTGTCTGGAGCATTGTCAGGATCAGCAGCTGCGTCAGTGTCAGGAGCAGTGGTAGTAGCAGTGACAGTGTCAGGAGCAGTGTCAGGTGCAGTGTCAGGAGCAGTGTCAGTGTCAGGAGCAGTCACAGGAGCTGTGTCATGAGCAGTGTCAGTGTCAGGAGCAGTGTCAGGAGCAGTGTCAGTGGCAGGAACTGTGCCAGGAGCAGTGTCAGCGTCAGGAGCAGTGACAGGAGCAGTGTCGGTGTCAGGATCTGTGTCAGTGTCAGCATCAGGAGCAGTGCCAGTGTCAGGAGCAGTGCCAGGAGCAGTGCCAGGAGCAGCGTCAGTGTCAGGAGCAGTCTCAGGGGCAGTATCATTGTCAGGACCAGCGTGAGGAGCAGTGTCAGTGTCAGGAGCAGTGTGAGGACCAGTGTCAGTATCAGGAGCAGTGTCAGGACCAGTGGCAGTGCCAGGAGCAGTGTCAGGTGCAGTGTGAGGAGCCGTGTCACGGTCAGGATCAGTTTGAGGAGCATTGTCAGTATCAGCAGCAGTCTCTGTGTCAGGAGCAGTGTCAGGAGCAGTGTCAGTGTCGGTATCAGGAGCAGTGTCAGTGTCAGGAGCAGTGACAGGACCAGTGCCAGTGTCAGAAGCAGTGTCAGGACCAGTGCCAGTGACAGGAGCTGTGTCAGTGTCAGAAGCATTGTTCGGAGCAGTGTCTGTGTCAGGAGCAGTGTCAGGAGCATTGTCAGCAGCAGCAGCAGTGTGAGCAGCCGTGTCAGGGTCAGGAGCAGTTTCAGGAGCATTATCAGTGTCAGCAGCAGTGTCTGTGTCAGTAGGAGTGTCAGGAGCAGTGTCAGTGTGAAGGGCAGTGTGAGGAGCAGTGTCAGTGACAGGAGCAGTGTCACTGTCTGGAGCAGTGTGAGGAGCCGAGCCAGTGTCAGTTGCAGTGTCTGGAGCAGCGTCAGGAGCAGTGGCAGTGCCAGTAGCAGCGTCAGTGTCAGTACCAGAAACAGTGCCTGTGTCAGGAGCAGTGTCAGTGTCAGTACCAGGTGCAGTGCCTGTGTCAGGAGCAGTGTCAGGAGCAGCGTCAGGAGCAGTGCCAGGAGCTGTTTCAGTGTCAGCATCAGGAGCAGCGTCAGTGTCAGGAGCAGTGCCAGGAGCAGTGTCAGTGTCAGGAGGAGTGTCAGGAGCAGTTTGAGGTGTAGTGTCAGTGTCTGGAGCAGTGTCAGTGTCAGGTGCTGCGTCAGGAGCAGTGTCAGTGTCAGGAGGAGTGTCTGGAGCAGTGTCAGGAGCAGTGTCAGTGTCAGGATCAGTGTGAGGACCAGTGTCAGTGTCAGGAGTTGTGTCAGGAGCAGTGTCAGGAGCAGTGTCAGTGACAGTAGCTCTGTCTGGAGCAGTGTCAGTGTCTGGAGCAGTGTCAGGAGCAGTGTCATGGAGCAGTGTCTGTGTCACGAGCAGTCTCAGGAGAAGTGTCAGGAGCAGTGTCAGGAGCAGTGTCAGGAGCTGTGTCAGTCTCAGGAGCCGTGTCAGCAGCACTGACAGGATCAGCAGCAGTGTCTGTGTCAGGAGCAGTGTGAGGAGCAGTGTCAGTGTCTGGAGCAGTGTCAGGAGCAGTGTTAGGTTCAGGAGCACTGTCTGTGTCAGGAGCAGTGTCAGGAGCAGTGTCAGTCTCAGGAGCCGTGTCAGCAGCACTGACAGGATCAGCAGCAGTGTCAGTTACAGGAGCAGTGTCAGTGTCAGGATCAGTGTCAGTGTCTGTGCCGGGTGCAGTGACTGTGTCAGGAGCAGTGTCAGTGTCAGTACCAGGAGCAGTGCCTGTGTCAGGAGCAATTTCAGGAGCAGTGTCAGGAGCAGTGCCAGGAGCAGTGTCAGAGTCAGTATCAGGAGCAGCGTCAGTGTCAGGAGCAGTGCCAGGAGCAGTGTCAGTGTCAGGAGCAGTGTCAGGAGCAGTGTCAGTGTCAGAAGCTGTGTCAGGAGCAGGGTCAGTGTCAGGATCAGTGACGGGGGCAGTGCCAGTGTCAGTTGCAGTGTCTGGAGCAGCGTCAGGAGCAGTGACAGTGTCAGGAGCAGTGTCAGTGTCAGTACCAGGTGCAGTGTCTGTGTCAGGACCAGCGGCAATGTCAGGGGCAATGTCAGGAGCAGTGTCAGTGGCAGGAGCTGCGCCAGGAGCAGTGTTAGTGTCAGGAGCAGTGTCAGGAGCAGTGTCAGCGTCAGGAGCAGTGACAGGAGCAGTGACTGTGTCAGGAGCAGTGTCAGTTTCAGGAGCAGTGTCAGGAGCAGTGTCAGGAGCAGTGTCAGTGGCAGGAGCTGCGCCAGGAGCAGTGTTAGTGTCAGGAGCAGTGTCAGGAGCAGTGTCAGCGTCAGGAGCAGTGACAGGAGCAGTGACTGTGTCAGGAGCAGTGTCAGTGTCAGTACCAGGAGCAGTGCCTGTGTCAGGAGCAATTTCAGGAGCAGTGTTAGGAGCATTGTCAGTATCAGCAGCAGTGTCTGTGTCAGGAGCAGTGTCAGGAACTGTGTCAGTGTCAGGAGCAGAGTCAGGACCAGGGCCAATGTAAGGAGCAGTGTCAGGACCAGTGCCAGTGTCAGAAGCAGTCTCAGGACAAGTGTCAGTTACAGGAGCAGTGTCAGTGTCAGGATCAGTCTCAGTCTCTGTGCCGGGAGCAGTGTCAGTGTCAGAGTCACTGTCATGAGCAGTGTCAGTGTCAGTGTCGTTAGCAGTGTCAGTGTCAGTGCCAGGAGCTGTGTCAGGAGCTGTGTCAGGAGCAGTGTCAGTCTCAGAAGCAGTGTCAGGAGCAGTGTCATCGTCAGGAGCTGTGTCAGAAGTAGTTTCAGGAGCAGTGTCAGTCTCAGTGTCTGGAGCAGTGTCTGGAGCAGTGTCAGGTTCAGGAGCAGTGTCAGTGTCAGGAGTTGTGTCAGGAGCAGTGTCAGGAGCAGTGTCAGTGACAGTAGCTGTGTCAGGAGCAGTGTCAGTGTCTGGAGCAGTCTCAGGGGCAGTATCACAGTCAGGACTAGAGTGAGGAGCAGTGTCAGTGCCAGGAGCAGTGTCAGGTGCAGTGTCAGTGTCAGGAGCAGTGTCAGGAGCAGTGTCAGTGTCGGGAGCAGTGTGAGGAGCCGAGCCAGTGTCAGTTGCAGTGTCTGGAGTAGCGTCAGGAGCAGTGGCAGTGTGAGTAGCAGTGTCAGTGTCAGTACCAGAAACAGTGCCTGTGTCAGTTGCAGTGTTTGGAGTAGCGTCAGGAGCAGTGTCAGTGTCAGGAGCAGTGTCAGGAGCAGTGTCAGTGTCAGGAGCAGTGTGAGGAGCCGTGCCAGTGTCAGTTGCAGTGTCTGGAGCAGCGTCAGGAGCAGTGGCAGTGTCAGTATCAGTGTCAGTGTCAGTACCAGAAACAGTGCCTGTGTCAGGAGCAGTGTCAGTGTCAGTACCAGGTGCAGTGCCTGTGTCAGGAGCAGTGTCAGGAGCGGCGTCAGGTGCAGTGCCAGGAGCTGTGTCAGTGTCAGCATCAGGAGCAGCGTCAGTGTCAGGAGCAGTGCCAGGAGCAGTGTCAGTGTCAGGAGGAGTGTCAGGAGCAGTTTGAGGTGTAGTGTCAGTGTCAGGAGCAGTGTCAGTGTCAGGTGCTGCGTCAGGAGCAGTGTCAGTGTCAGGAGGAGTGTCTGGAGCAGTGTCAGGAGCAGTGTCAGTGTCAGGAGCAGTGTGAGGACCAGTGTCAGTGTCAGGAGTTGCGTCAGGAGCAGTGTCAGGAGCAGTGTCAGTGACAGTAGCTGTGTCTGGAGCAGTGTCAGTGTCTGGAGCAGTGTCAGGAGCAGTGTCAGGAGCAGGGTCAGTGTCAGGAGCTGTGTCAGGAGCAGTGTCATGGAGCGGTGTCAGTGTCACGAGCAGTCTCAGGAGAAGTGTCAGGAGCAGAGTCAGGAGCAGTGTCAGGAGCAGTGTCAGTCTCAGGAGCCGTGTCAGCAGCACTGACAGGATCAGCAGCAGTGTCTGTGTTAGGAGCAGTGTCAGGAGCAGTGTCACTGTCAGGAGCAGTGTCAGGAGCAGTGCCAGTGTCAGGAGCAGTGTCAGGAGCAGTGTCAGTATCAGGAGCAGTGTCAGGAGCAGTGTCAGGAGCAGTGGCAGGAGCAGTGTCAGTGTCAGGACCAGTGTCAGGAGCAGTGTCAGGAGCAGTGTCAGGACCAGTGCCAGTGTCAGGAGCAGTTTCAGTGTGAGCAGCAGTGTCAGGAACAGTGTCAGTGACAGGAGCAGTGTCAGAGTCAGGGGCAGTGTCAGGACCAGTGCCAGTGTCAGAAGCAGTGTCAGGACCAGTGTCAGTGACAACAGCAGTGTCAGTGTCAGGAGCATTGTTCGGAGCAGTGCCAGTGTCAGGAGCAGTGTCAGGAGCAGTGTCAGGAGCAGTGTCAGTATCAGGAGCAGTGTCAGGAGCAGTGTCAGGAGCAGTGGCGGGAGCAGGGTCAGTGTCAGGAGCAGTGTCAGGAGCAGTGTCAGGACCAGTGCCAGTGTCAGGAGCAGTTTCAGTGTGAGCAGCAGTGTCAGGAACAGTGGCAGGTGCAGTTTCACTGTCACGAGCTGTGTCAGGAGCAGTGTCAGTGTCAGGAGAAGGATCAGGAGCATTGTTAGTATCAGCAGCAGTGTCTGTGTCAGGAGCAGTGTTAGGAGCAGCTCAGTGTCAGGTGCAGTGTGAGGAGCCGTGTCACGGTCAGGATCAGTTTGAGGAGCATTGTCAGTATCAGCAGCAGTCTCTGTGTCAGGAGCAGTGTCAGGAGCAGTGTCAGTGTCGGTATCAGGAGCAGTGTCAGTGTCAGGAGCAGTGTCAGGACCAGTGCCAGTGTCAGGAGCATTTTCAGTGTGAGTAGCAGTGTCAGGAACAGTGGCAGGTGCAGTTTCACTGTCACGAGCTGTGTCAGGAGCAGTGTCAGTGTCAGGAGGAGTGCCAGGAGCAGTGTCAGTGTCAGGAGCATTTTCCGGAGCAGTGTCCGTGTCAGGAGAAGGATCAGGAGCATTGTCAGTATCAGCAGCAGTGTCTGTGTCAGGAGCAGTGTTAGGAGCAGCTTAGTGTCAGGTGCAGTGTGAGGAGCCGTGTCACGGTCAGGATCAGTTTGAGGAGCATGGTCAGTATCAGTAGCAGTCTCTGTGTCAGGAGCAGTGTCAGGAGCAGTGTCAGTGTCGGTATCAGGAGCAGTCTCAGTGTCAGGAGCAGTGTGAGGACCAGTGCCAGTGTCAGAAGCAGAGTCAGGTCCAGTGCCAGTGACAGGAGCAGCGTCAGTGCCAGAAGCATTGCTCGGAACAGTGTCTGTGTCAGGAGCAGTGTCAGGAGCATTGTCAGCATCAGCAGCAGTGTGTGCAACCGTGTCAGGGTCAGGAGCAGTTTCAGGAGCATTATCAGTATCAGCAGCAGTGTCTGTGTCAGTAGCAGTGTCAGGAGCAGTGTCAGTGTGAAGGCAGTGTGAGGAGCAGTGTCAGTGACGGGAGCAGTGTCAGTGTCAGTGTCAGTGTCATCAGCAGCGTCAGAGTCAGTGTCAGGAGCACTGTCAGGAGCATTGTCAGGATCAGCAGCAGCGTCAGTGTCAGGAGCAGTGGTAGTAGCAGTGACAGTGTCAGGAGCAGTGTCAGGTGCAGTGTCAGGAGCAGTGTCAGGTGCAGTGTCAGGAGCAGTGTCAGTGTCAGGAGCAGTCACAGGAGCTGTGTCATGAGCAGTGTCAGTGTCAGGAGCAGTGTCAGGAGCAGTGTCAGGAGCAGTGTCAGTGGCAGGAGCTGTGCCAGGAGCAGTGTCAGCGTCAGGAGCAGTGACAGGAGCAGTGTCGGTGTCAGGAGCTGTGTCAGTGTCAGCATCAGGAGCAGTGTCAGTGTCAGGAGCAGTGCCAGGAGCAGTGCCAGGAGCAGCGTCAGTGTCAGGAGCAGTCTCAGGGGCAGTATCATTGTCAGGACCAGCGTGAGGAGCAGTGTCAGTGTCAGGAGCAGTGTGAGGACCAGTGTCAGTATCAGGAGCAGTGTCAGGACCAGTGGCAGTGCCAGGAGCAGTGTCAGGTGCAGTGTGAGGAGCCGTGTCACGGTCAGGATCAGTTTGAGGAGCAGTGTCAGTATCAGCAGCAGTCTCTGTGTCAGGAGCAGTGTCAGGAGCAGTGTCAGTGTCGGTATCAGGAGCAGTGTCAGTGTCAGGAGCAGTGACAGGACCAGTGCCAGTGTCAGAAGCAGTGTCAGGACCAGTGCCAGTGACAGGAGCAGTGTCAGTGTCAGAAGCATTGTTCGGAGCAGTGTCTGTGTCAGGAGCAGTGTCAGGAGCATTGTCAGTGTCAGGAGCAGTGCCAAGAGCAGTGCCAGTGTCAGGAGGAGTGTCAGGAGCAGTTTGAGGTGTAATGTCAGTGTCAGGAGCAGTGTCAGTGTCAGGAGCTCTGTCAGGAGCAGTGTCAGAGTCAGGAGGAGTGTCTGGAGCAGTGTAAGGAGCAGTGTCAGTGTCAGGAGCAGTGTCAGTAGCAGTGAGAGTGTCAGTATCAGGAGCAGTGTCACAAGCAGTGACAGGAGCATTGTCAGTATCAGCAGAAGTGTCTGTGTCAGGAGCAGTGTCTGGTGCAGTGTCAGTGTCAGAAGCTGTGTCAGGAGCAGGGTCAGGTGCAGTGTGAGGAGCCGTGTCACGGTCAGGATCAGTTTGAGGAGCACTGTCATTATCAGCAGCAGTGTCTGTGTCAGGAGCAGCGTCAGTGTCATGAGCAGTTTGAGGTGTAGTGTCAGTGTCAGGAGCAGTGTCAGTGTCTGGAGCTGTGTCAGGAGCAGTGTCAGTGTCAGGAGGGGTGTCTCGAGCAGTGTCAGGAGCAGTGTCAGTGTCAGGAGCAGTGTCAGTAGCAGTGAGAGTGTCAGTATCAGGAGCAGTGTCAGTTTCAGGAGCAGTGTCAGAAGCAGTGACAGGAGCATTGTCAGTATCAGCAGAAGTGTCTGTGTCAGGAGCAGTGTCAGGAGCAGTGTCAGTGTCAGGAGCAGAGTCAGGACCAGCGCCAATGTAAGGAGCAGTGTCAGGATCAGTGCCAGTGTCAGAAGCAGTCTCAGGACAAGTGTCAGTTACAGGAGCAGTGTCAGTGTCAGTGTCAGGAGCTGTGTCAGGAGCTGTGTCAGCAGCAGTGTCAGTGTCAGAAGCAGTGTCAGGAGCAGTGTCATCGTCAGGAGCTGTGTCAGAAGTAGTTTCAGGAGCAGTGTCAGTGTCAGTGTCTGGAGCAGTGTCAGGAGCAGTGCCAGTTTCAGGAGCAGTGTCAGTGTCAGGAGTGGTGTCAGGAGCAGTGTCAGGAGCAGTGTCAGTGACAGTAGCTGTGTCAGGAGCAGTGTCAGTGTCTGGAGCAGTGTCAGGAGCAGTGTCAGGAGCAGGGTCAGTGTCAGAGCTGTGTCAGGAGCAGTGTCATGGAGCAGTGTCAGTGTAGGGAGCAGTGTCAGGAGAAATGTCACGAGCTGTGTCAGGAGCAGTGTCAGTGTCAGTAGCAGTGTGTGCAGCCGTGTCAGGGTCAGGAGCAGTTTCAGGAGCATTATCAGTGTCAGCAGCATGTCTGTGTCAGTAGCAGTGTCAGGACCAGTGCCAGTGTTAGGAGCAGTGTCAGTGTGAGCAGCAGTGTCAGGAGCAGTGTCAGGAGCAGTGTCAGTATCAGGAGCAGTGTCAGGAGCAGTGTCAGGAGCAGTGGCGGGAGCAGGGTCAGTGTCAGGAGCAGTGTCAGGAGCAGTGTCAGGACCAGTGCCAGTGTCAGGAGCAGTTTCAGTGTGAGCAGCAGTGTCAGGAACAGTGGCAGGTGCAGTTTCACTGTCACGAGCTGTGTCAGGAGCAGTGTCAGTGTCAGGAGGAGTGCCACGAGCCGTATAAGTGTCAGGAGCATTGTCCGGAGCAGTGTCCGTGTCAGGAGAAGGATCAGGAGCATTGTTAGTATCAGCAGCAGTGTCTGTGTCAGGAGCAGTGTTAGGAGCAGCTCAGTGTCAGGTGCAGTGTGAGGAGCCGTGTCACGGTCAGGATCAGTTTGAGGAGCATTGTCAGTATCAGCAGCAGTCTCTGTGTCAGGAGCAGTGTCAGGAGCAGTGTCAGTGTCGGTATCAGGAGCAGTGTCAGTGTCAGGAGCAGTGTCAGGACCAGTGCCAGTGTCAGGAGCATTTTCAGCGTGAGTAGCAGTGTCAGGAACAGTGGCAGGTGCAGTTTCACTGTCACGAGCTGTGTCAGGAGCAGTGTCAGTGTCAGGAGGAGTGCCAGGAGCAGTGTCAGTGTCAGGAGCATTTTCCGGAGCAGTGTCCGTGTCAGGAGAAGGATCAGGAGCATTGTCAGTATCAGCAGCAGTGTCTGTGTCAGGAGCAGTGTCAGGAGCAGTGTCAGTGTCAGGAGCAGAGTCAGGACCAGCGCCAATGTAAGGAGCAGTGTCAGGATCAGTGCCTGTGTCAGAAGCAGTCTCAGGACAAGTGTCAATTACAGGAGCAGTGTCAGCATCAGGAGCAGCGTCAGTGTCAGGAGCAGTGCCAGGAGCAGTGTCAGTGTCAGGAGCAGTGTCAGGAGCTGTTTCAGGGGCAGGGTAACTGTCAGGAGCAGTGTCGGGACCAGTGCCAGTGTCTGGAGCAACGTCACGAGCAGTGTCAGTAGCAGTGTCAGGAGCTTTGTCAGGATCAGCAGCAGTATCAGTGTCAGGAGCAGTGTCAGTGTCAGGAGCATTGCCAAGAGCAGTGCCAGTGTCAGGAGCTGTGTGAGGAGCAGTGTCAGTTTCAGGAGCAGTGCCACAAGCAGTGTCAGTGTCAGCAGCAGTGTCACGAGCTCTGTCAGGAGCAGTGTCAGTGTCTGGAGCAGCGTCAGGAGCAGTGACAGGAGCAGTGTCAGTGTCAGGAGGAGTGTCTGGAGCAGTTTGAGGTGTAGTGTCAGTGTCAGGAGCAGTGTCAGTGTCAGGAGCTCTGTCAGGAGCAGTGTCAGTGTCAGGAGGAGTGTCTGGAGCAGTGTAAGGAGCAGTGTCAGTGTCAGGAGCAGTGTCAGTAGCAGTGAGAGTGTCAGTATCAGGAGCAGTGTCACAAGCAGTGACAGGAGCATTGTCAGTATCAGCAGAAGTGTCTGTGTCAGGAGCAGTGTCTGGTGCAGTGTCATTGTCAGAAGCTGTGTCAGGAGCAGGGTCAGGTGCAGTGTGAGGAGCCGTGTCACGGTCAGGATCAGTTTGAGGAGCACTGTCAGTATCAGCAGCAGTATCTGTGTCAGGAGCAGCGTCAGTGTCATGAGCAGTTTGAGGTGTAGTGTCAGTGTCAGGAGCAGTGTCAGTGTCTGGAGCAGTGTCAGGAGCAGTGTCAGGAGCAGGGTCAGTGTCAGAGCTGTGTCAGGAGCAGTGTCATGGAGCAGTGTCAGTGTAGGGAGCAGAGTCAGGAGAAATGTCACGAGCTGTGTCAGGAGCAGTGTCAGTGTCAGTAGCAGTGTGAGCAGCCGTGTCAGGGTCAGGAGCAGTTTCAGGAGCATTATCAGTGTCAGCAGCAGTGTCTGTGTCAGTAGCAGTGTCAGGACCAGTGCCAGTGTTAGGAGCAGTGTCAGTGTGAGCAGCAGTGTCAGGAACAGTGGCAGGTGAAGTTTCACTGTCACGAGCTGTGTCAGGAGCAGTGTCAGTGTCTGGAGCAACGTCGCGAGCAGTGTCAGTAGCAGTGTCAGGAGCTTTGTCAGGATCTGCAGCAGTATCAGTGTCAGGAGCAGTGTCAGTGTCAGGAGCAGTGCCAGGAGCAGTGCCAGTGTCAGGAGCAGTGTGAGGAGCAGTGTCAGTGTCAGGATCCGTCAGTGTCAATGTCAGGAGCAGTGTCAGGAGAATTCTCAGGATCAGCAGCCGTGTCAGTGTCAGGAGCAGTGTCAGTTACAGGAGCTATTTCAGGAGTTGTGTCAGGTGCAGTATCAGTTTCAGTGTCTGGAGCAGTGTCAAGAGCATTGTCAGGATCAGCAGCAGTGTGAGTGTAAGGAGCAGTGTCAGTAGCAGTGAGAGTGTCAGTATCAGCAGCAGTGTCTGTGTCAGGAGCAGTGTCAGGAGCAGTGTCAGTGTCAGGAGCAACGTCACGAGCAGTGTCAGTAGCAGTGTCAGGAGCTTTGTCAGGATCAGCAGCAGTATCAGTGTCAGGAGCAGTGTCAGTGTCAGGAGCAGTGCCAAGAGCAGTGCCAGTGTCAGGAGCTGTGTGAGGAGCAGTGTCAGTTTCAGGAGCAGTGCCACAAGCAGTGTCAGTGTCAGCAGCAGTGTCACGAGCTGTGTCAGGAGCAGTGTCAGTGTCTGGAGCAGCGTCAGGAGCAGTGACAGGAGCAGTGTCAGTGTCAGGAGGAGTGTCAGGAGCAGTTTGAGGTGTAGTGTCAGTGTCAGGAGCAGTGTCAGTGTCAGGAGCAGCGTCAGTGTCATGAGCAGTTTGAGGTGTAGTGTCAGTGTCAGGAGCAGTGTCAGTGTCAGGAGCTATTTCCGGAGTAGTTTCATGTGCAGTCTCAGTGTCAGTGTCTGAAGCAGTGTCAGGAGCATTGTCAGGATCAGCAGCAGTGACAGTGTCAGGAGCAGTGTCAGGAACAGTATCAGCGTCTGGAGCAGTGTCACGAGCAGTGTCAGGAGCAGCGCCAGTGACAGTATCAGGAGCAGTGTCAGTGTCACGAGCAGTGTCAGGAGTAGTTTCAGCAGCATTGTCAGTATCGGCAGCAGTGCCAGTGTCAGGAGCAGTGTGAGGAGCCGTGTCAGTGTCAGGAGCAGTGTCAGGAGCATTGTCAGTATCAGCAGCAGTGTCTGTGTCAGGAGCAGTGTCAGGAGCAGTTTCAGTGTCTGGAACAGAGACACGAGCCGTGTCAGGAGCAGTATCAGTCTCAGTAGCAGTGTCTGGAGCAGTGACAAGGTCAGGAGCAGAGCCAGTGTCAGTATCAGGAGCAGTGTCAGTGTCAGGAGCAGTGTCAGGAGTAGTGTCAGCAGCATTGTCAGTTTCGGCAGCAGTGCTAGTGTCAGGAGCAGTGTCAGGACCTGTGCCAGTGTCAGGACCAGTGTCAGGACCAGTGTCAGTGTCAGGAGCAGTGTCAGGACATGGGTCAGTGACAGGACCTGTGACAGTGTCTGGAGCAGTGCCAAGAGCAGTGCCAGTGTCAGTGACAGGATCAGTGTCAGTGTCAGAAGCAGTGTCAGTAGCAGTGAGAGTGTCAGTATCAGGAGCAGTGCCAGTTTCAGGAGCAGTGTCAGAAGCAGTGTCAGGAGCATTGTCAGTATCAGCAGCAGTGTCTGTGTCAGGAGCAGTGTCAGGAGCAGTGTCAGTGTCAGGAGCAGAGTCAGGACCAGCGCCAATGTAAGGAGCAGTGTCAGGATCAGTGCCAGTGTCAGAAGCAGTCTCAGGACAAGTGTCAATTACAGGAGCAGTGTCAGTGTCAGGATCAGTCTCAGTCTCTGTGCCGGGAGCAGTGTCAGTGTCACAGTCACCGTCATGAGCAGTGTCAGAGTCAGTGACAGGAGCAGTGTCAGTGTCAGTGTCAGGAGCAGTGTCAGGAGCAGTGTCAGTGTCAGGAGCATTGTCAGGACCAGTGCCAGTGTCAGGAGCAGTGTCAGTGTGAGCAGCAGTGTCATGAACAGTGGCAGGAGCAGTATCAGTGTCTGGAGCTGTGTCAGGAGCAGTGTCAGTGTCAGGAGGGGTGTCTCGAGCAGTGTCAGGAGCAGTGTCAGTGTCAGGAGCAGTGTCAGTAGCAGTGAGAGTGTCAGTATCAGGAGCAGTGTCAGTTTCAGGAGCAGTGTCAGAAGCAGTGACAGGAGCATTGTCAGTATCAGCTGAAGTGTCTGTGTCAGGAGCAGTGTCAGGAGCAGTGTCAGTGTCAGGAGCAGAGTCAGGACCAGCGCCAATGTAAGGAGCAGTGTCAGGATCAGTGCCAGTGTCAGAAGCAGTCTCAGGACAAGTGTCAGTTACAGGAGCAGTGTCAGTGTCAGGATCAGTCTCAGTGTCTGTGCCGGGAGCAGTGTCAGTGTCAGAGTCACTGTCATGAGCAGTGTCAGTGTCAGCGTTAGGAGCAGTGTCAGTGTCACTGTCAGGAGCTGTGTCAGGAGCTGTGTCAGGAGCAGTGTCAGTGTCAGAAGCAGTGTCTGGAGCAGTGTCATCGTCAGGAGCTGTGTCAGAAGTAGTTTCAGGAGCAGTGTCAGTGTCAGTGTCTGGAGCAGTGTCAGGAGCAGTGCCAGGTTCAGGAGCAGTGTCAGTGTCAGGAGTTGTGTCAGGAGCAGTGTCAGGAGAAGTGTCAGTGACAGTATCTGTGTCAGGAGCAGTGTCAGTGTCTGGAGCAGTGTCAGGAGCAGTGTCAGGAGCAGGGTCAGTGTCAGAGCTGTGTCAGGAGCAGTGTCATGGAGCAGTGTCAGTGTAGGGAGCAGAGTCAGGAGAAATGTCACGAGCTGTGTCAGGAGCAGTGTCAGTGTCAGTAGCAGTGTGAGCAGCCGTGTCAGGGTCAGGAGCAGTTTCAGGAGCATTATCAGTGTCAGCAGCAGTGTCTGTGTCAGTAGCAGTGTCAGGACCAGTGCCAGTGTTAGGAGCAGTGTCAGTGTGAGCAGCAGTGTCAGGAACAGTGGCAGGTGAAGTTTCACTGTCACGAGCTGTGTCAGGAGCAGTGTCAGTGTCTGGAGCAACGTCGCGAGCAGTGTCAGTAGCAGTGTCAGGAGCTTTGTCAGGATCTGCAGCAGTATCAGTGTCAGGAGCAGTGTCAGTGTCAGGAGCAGTGCCAGGAGCAGTGCCAGTGTCAGGAGCAGTGTGAGGAGCAGTGTCAGTGTCAGGATCCGTCAGTGTCAATGTCAGGAGCAGTGTCAGGAGAATTCTCAGGATCAGCAGCCGTGTCAGTGTCAGGAGCAGTGTCAGTTACAGGAGCTATTTCAGGAGTTGTGTCAGGTGCAGTATCAGTTTCAGTGTCTGGAGCAGTGTCAAGAGCATTGTCAGGATCAGCAGCAGTGTGAGTGTAAGGAGCAGTGTCAGTAGCAGTGAGAGTGTCAGTATCAGCAGCAGTGTCTGTGTCAGGAGCAGTGTCAGGAGCAGTGTCAGTGTCAGGAGCAACGTCACGAGCAGTGTCAGTAGCAGTGTCAGGAGCTTTGTCAGGATCAGCAGCAGTATCAGTGTCAGGAGCAGTGTCAGTGTCAGGAGCAGTGCCAAGAGCAGTGCCAGTGTCAGGAGCTGTGTGAGGAGCAGTGTCAGTTTCAGGAGCAGTGCCACAAGCGGTGTCAGTGTCAGCAGCAGTGTCACGAGCTGTGTCAGTATCAGCAGCAGTGTCTGTGTCAGGAGCAGTGTCAGGAGCAGTTTCAGTGTCTGGAACAGAGACACGAGCCGTGTCAGGAGCAGTATCAGTCTCAGTAGCAGTGTCTGGAGCAGTGACAAGGTCAGGAGCAGAGCCAGTGTCAGTATCAGGAGCAGTGTCAGTGTCAGGAGCAGTGTCAGGAGTAGTGTCAGCAGCATTGTCAGTTTCGGCAGCAGTGCTAGTGTCAGGAGCAGTGTCAGGACCTGTGCCAGAGTCAGGACCAGTGTCAGGACCAGTGTCAGTGTCAGGAGCAGTGTCAGGACATGGGTCAGTGAGGGGACCTGTGACAGTGTCTGGCGCAGTGCCAAGAGCAGTGCCAGTGTCAGTGACAGGAGCAGTGTCAGTGTCAGAAGCAGTGTCAGTAGCAGTGAGAGTGTCAGTATCAGGAGCAGTGCCAGTTTCAGGAGCAGTGTCAGAAGCAGTGTCAGGAGCATTGTCAGTATCAGCATCAGTGTCTGTGTCAGGAGCAGTGTCAGGAGCAGTGTCAGTGTCAGGAGCAGAGTCAGGACCAGCGCCAATGTAAGGAGCAGTGTCAGGATCAGTGCCAGTGTCAGAAGCAGTCTCAGGACAAGTGTCAATTACAGGAGCAGTGTCAGTGTCAGGATCAGTCTCAGTCTCTGTGCCGGGAGCAGTGTCAGTGTCACAGTCACCGTCATGAGCAGTGTCAGAGTCAGTGACAGGAGCAGTGTCAGTGTCAGTGTCAGGAGCAGTGTCAGGAGCAGTGTCAGTGTCAGGAGCATTGTCAGGACCAGTGCCAGTGTCAGGAGCAGTGTCAGTGTGAGCAGCAGTGTCAGGAACAGTGGCAGGAGCAGTGTCAGTGTCACGAGCTGTCTCAGGAGCAGTGTCAGTGTCTGGAGCAGAGTCGCAAGCAGTTCCAGGAGCAGTGTCAGTGTCAGTAGCAGTGTCAGGAGCAGTGCCAGGAGCAGTGTCAGTGTCAGGAGCAGTGTCAGGAGCTGTTTCAGGAGCACGGTAAGTGTCAGGAGCAGTGTCGGGACCAGTGCCAGTGTCAGAAGCTGTGTCAGGACCAGTGTCAGTGACAGGAGCAGTGTCAATGTCAGGAGCATCGTTCGGAGCCATGTCTGTGCCAGGAGCAGCGTCAGGAGCATTGTCAGTATCAGTAGCAGTGTCTGTGTCAGGAGCAGTGTCAGGAGCAGGGTCAGTGTCAGTAGCTGCGTCATCAGCAGTGTCAGTGTCAGTATCAGGAGCAGCGTCAGTGTCAGGGGCAGTGTCAGGAACAGTGACAGTGTCAGAAGCAGTGTCAGGACCAGTGTCACTGACAGGAGCAGTGTCAGAGTCAGGGGCAGTGTCAGGACCAGTGCCAGTGTCAGTGGCAGTGTCAGGACCAGTGTCAGTGACAAGAGCAGTGTCAGTGTCAGGAGCATTGTTCGGAGCAGTGCCAGTGTCAGGAGCAGTGTCAGGAGCAGTGTCAGGAGCAGTGTCAGTGCCAGGAGCAGTGACAGGAGCTGTGCCATGAGCAGTGTCTGTGTCAGGAGCAGTGTCAGGAGCAGTGTCAGGAGCAGTGTCAGTGGCAGGAGCTGCGTCAGGAGCAGTGTCAGTGTCAGGAGCAGTGTCAGGAGCAGTGTCAGCGTCAGGAGCAGTGACAGGAGCAGTGTCGGTGTCAGGAGCAGTGTCAGTGTCAGTGGCAGGAGCAGTGTCAGGAGCAGTGTCAGTGTCTGCAGTAGTGTCACGAGCAGTGTCAGGAGCAGTGTCAGTGTCAGTAGCAGTGTCAGAAGCAGTGTAAGTGTCAGGAGCAGCGCCAGGGACAGTATCAGGAGCAGTGTCAGTGTCACGAGCAGTGTCAGGAGTAGTGTCAGGAGCAGGGTTAGTGTCAGGAGCTGTGTCAGTGTCAGGAGCTATTTCAGGAGTAGTTTCATGTGCAGTCTCAGTGTCAGTGTCAGTAGCAGTGTCAGAAGCAGTGTAAGTGTCAGGAGCAGCGCCAGGGACAGTATCAGGAGCAGTGTCAGTGTCACGAGCAGTGTCAGGAGTAGTGTCAGGAGCAGGGTTAGTGTCAGGAGCTGTGTCAGTGTCAGGAGCTATTTCAGGAGTAGTTTCATGTGCAGTCTCAGTGTCAGTGTCTGGAGCAGTGTCAGGAGCATTGTCAGGATCAGCAGCAGTGACAGTGTCAGGAGCAGTGTCAGGAGCAGTATCAGCGTCTGGAGCAGTGTCACGAGCAGTGTCAGGAGCAGCGCCAGTGACAGTATCAGGAGCAGTGTCAGTGTCACGAGCAGTGTCAGGAGTTGTTTCAGCAGCATTGTCAGTATCGGCAGCAGTGCCAGTGTCAGGAGCAGTGCCAGGAGCAGTGTCAGTGTCAGGAGCAGTGTCAGGACCAGTGGCAGTGCCAGGAGCAGGGTCAGGTGCAGTGTGAGGAGCCGTGTCACGGTCAGGATCAGTTTGAGGAGCACTGTCAGTATCAGCAGCAGTGTCTGTGTCAGGAGCAGCGTCAGTGTCATGAGCAGTTTGAGGTGTAGTGTCAGTGTCAGGAGCAGTGTCAGTGTCTGGAGCTGTGTCAGGAGCAGTGTCAGTGTCAGGAGGGGTGTCTCGAGCAGTGTCAGGAGCAGTGTCAGTGTCAGGAGCAGTGTCAGTAGCAGTGAGAGTGTCAGTATCAGGAATAGTGTCAGTTTCAGGAGCAGTGTCAGAAGCAGTGACAGGAGCATTGTCAGTATGAGCAGAAGTGTCTGTGTCAGGAGCAGTGTCAGGAGCAGTGTCAGTGTCAGGAGCAGAGTCAGGACAAGCGCCAATGTAAGGAGCAGTGTCAGGATCAGTGCCAGTGTCAGAAGCGGTCTCAGGACAAGTGTCAGTTACAGGAGCAGTGTCAGTGTCAGGATCAGTCTCAGTCTCTGTGCCGGGAGCAGTGTCAGTGTCAGAGTCACTGTCATGAGCAGTGTCAGTGTCAGCGTTAGGAGCAGTGTCAGTGTCAGTGTCAGGAGCTGTGTCAGGAGCTGTGTCAGGAGCAGTGTCAGTGTCAGAAGCAGTGTCAGGAGCAGTGTCATCGTCAGGAGTTGTGTCAGAAGTAGTTTCAGGAGCAGTGTCAGTGTCAGTGTCTGGAGCAGTGTCAGGAGCAGTGCCAGTTTCAGGAGCAGTGTCAGTGTCAGGAGTTGTGTCAGGAGAAGTGGTAGTAGCAGTGTCAGTGACAGGAGCAGTGTCAGGTGCAGTGTCTGTGTCAGGAGCAGTGTGTGGAGCAGTGTCAGTGTCTGGAGCAGTGTCAGGAGCAGTGTTAGGTTCAGGAGCAGTGTCAGTGTCAGGAGCTGTGTCTGGAGCAGTTTCAGGAGCAGTGTCAGTGACAGTAGCTTTGTCACGAGCAGTGTCCGTTTCAGCAGCAGTGTTAGGAACAGTGGCAGGGGCAGTGTCAGTGTCAGTAGCAGTGTCAGGAGCAGTGTCAGTGTCAGGATCAGCAGCAGCGTCAGTGTCAGGAGCAGTGGTAGTAGCAGTGACAGTGTCAGGAGCAGTGTCAGGTGCAGTGTCAGGAGCAGTGTCAGTGTCAGGAGCAGTGTCAGTGCCAGGAGCAGTGACAGGAGCTGTGCCATGAGCAGTGTCTGTGTCAGGAGCAGTGTCAGGAGCAGTGTCAGGAGCAGTGTCAGGAGCAGTGTCAGTGGCAGGAGCTGCGTCAGGAGCAGTGTCAGTGTCAGGAGCAGTGTCAGGAGCAGTGTCAGCGTCAGGAGCAGTGACAGGAGCAGTGTCGGTGTCAGGAGCAGTGTCAGTGTCAGTGGCAGGAGCAGTGTCAGGAGCAGTGTCAGTGTCTGCAGTAGTGTCACGAGCAGTGTCAGGAGCAGTGTCAGTGTCAGTAGCAGTGTCAGAAGCAGTGTAAGTGTCAGGAGCAGCGCCAGGGACAGTATCAGGAGCAGTGTCAGTGTCACGAGCAGTGTCAGGAGTAGTGTCAGGAGCAGGGTTAGTGTCAGGAGCTGTGTCAGTGTCAGGAGCTATTTCAGGAGTAGTTTCATGTGCAGTCTCAGTGTCAGTGTCTGGAGCAGTGTCAGGAGCATTGTCAGGATCAGCAGCAGTGACAGTGTCAGGAGCAGTGTCAGGAGCAGTATCAGCGTCTGGAGCAGTGTCACGAGCAGTGTCAGGAGCAGCGCCAGTGACAGTATCAGGAGCAGTGTCAGTGTCACGAGCAGTGTCAGGAGTTGTTTCAGCAGCATTGTCAGTATCGGCAGCAGTGCCAGTGTCAGGAGCAGTGCCAGGAGCAGTGTCAGTGTCAGGTGCAGTGTGAGGAGCCGTGTCAGTGTCAGGAGCAGTGTCAGGAGCATTGTCAGTATCAGCAGCAGTGTCTGTGTCAGGAGCAGTGTCAGAGTCAGGAGCAGTGTGAGGAGCAGTGTCAGTGTCAGGTGCAGTGTCAGCGTCAGGAGCATTGTCAGGATCAGCAGCAGTATGAGTGTCAGGAGCTGTGTCAGGATCAGTGTCAGTATCAGGAGCAGTGTCTGTGTCAGGAGCAGTGTCAGGAGCAGTGTCAGTGTCAGGAGCATTGTCAGTGTCAGGAGTAGCGTCAGTGTCAGGAGCAGTGTCAGAGTCAGGAGCAGTGTGAGGAGCAGTGTCAGTGTCAGGTGCAGTGTCAGGAGCAGTGTCAGTGTCTAGAGCAGTGTCAGGAGCAGTATCAGTAGCAGGGTCAGTTTCAGGATCTGTGTGATGTGCAGTGTCTGTTTCAGGAGCAGTGTCAGGAGCAGTGTGAGGAGCCGTGTCAGGTGCTGTGTCAGGAGCTGTGTCAGGAGCTGTGTCAGGAGCAGTGTCAGTGTCAGAAGCAGTGTCAGGAGCAGTGTCATCGTCAGGAGCTGTGTCAGAAGTAGTTTCAGGAGCAGTGTCAGTGTCAGTGCCTGGAGCAGTGTCAGGAGCAGTGCCAGTTTCAGGAGCAGTGTCAGTGTTAGTAGTTGTGTCAGGAGAAGTGGTAGTAGCAGTGTCAGTGACAGGAGCAGTGTCAGGTGCAGTGTCTGTGTCAGGAGCAGTGTGAGGAGCAGTGTCAGTGTCTGGAGCAGTGTCAGGAGCAGTGTTAGGTTCAGGAGCAGTGTCAGTGTCAGGAGCTGTGTCTGGAGCAGTTTCAGGAGCAGTGTCAGTGACAGTAGCTTTGTCACGAGCAGTGTCCGTTTCAGCAGCAGTGTTAGGAACAGTGGCAGGGGCAGTGTCAGTGTCAGGAGCAGTGTCAGGAGCAGTGTCAGGAGCAGTGTCAGGAGCAGTGTCAGGAGCAGTGTCAGTCTCAGGTGCAGTGTCAGGAGCATTGTCAGGATCAGCAGCAGTATCTGTGTCTGGAGCAGTGTGATGAGCAGTGTCAGTGTCTGGAGCAGTGTCAGGACCAGTGCCAGTGTCAGAAGCAGTCTCAGGCCAAGTGTCAGTTACAGGAGCAGTGTCAGTGTCAGGATTAGTGTCAGTGTCTGTGCCGGGAGCAGTGACTGTGTCAGTGTCACTGTCATGAGCAGTGTCAGTGTCAGTACCAGGAGCGGTGCCTGTGTCAGGAGCAGAGTCAGTGTCAGTACCAGGAGCAGTGCCGGTGTCAGGAGCAGTTTCAGGAGCAGTGTCAGGAGCAGTGCCAGGAGCAGTGTCAGAGTCAGTATCAGGAGCAGCGCTAGTGTCAGGAGCAGTGCCAGGAGCAGTGTCAGTGTCAGGAGCAGTGTCAGGAGCAGTGTCAGTGTCAGAAGCTGTGTCAGGAGCAGGGTCAGTGTCAGGATCAGTGTCAGGGGCAGTGCCAGTGTCAGTTGCTGTGTCTGGAGCAGCGTCAGGAGCAGTGACAGTGTCTGGAGCATTGTCAGGTCCTGTGCCAGTGTCAGGAGCAGTGTCAGTGTGAGCAGCAGTGTCAGGAACAGTGGCAGGAGCAGTGTCAGTGTCACGAGCTGTCTCAGGAGCAGTGTCAGTGTCTGGAGCAATGTCGCGAGCAGTTCCAGGAGCAGTGTCAGTGTCAGTAGCAGTGTCAGGAGCAGTGTCAGTGTCAGTGTCAGGAGCAGCGTCAGTGTCAGGAGCAGTGTCAGGACCAGTGCCAGTGTCAGAAGCAGTGTCAGGGCCAGTGTCAGTGACAGGAGCAGTGACAGTGTCAGGAGCATTGTCCGGAGCAGTGTCCGTGTCAGGAGCACTGTCAGGAGCATTGTCAGGATCAGCAGCAGCGTCAGTGTCAGGAGCAGTGGTAGTAGCAGTGACAGTGTCAGGAGCAGTGGTAGTAGCAGTGTCAGTGACAGGAGCAGTGTCAGGTGCAGTGTCAGGAGCAGTGTCAGGTTCAGGAGCATTGTCCGGAGAAGTGTCCGTGTCAGGAGAAGCATCAGGAGCATTGTCAGTAGCAGCAGCAGTGTCTGTGTCATGAGCAGTGTCAGGAGCAGCTCAGTGTCAGGTGCAGTGTGAGGAGCCGTGTCACGGTCAGGAGCAGTTTGAGGAGCATTGTCAGTATCAGCAGCAGTCTCTGTGTCAGTAGCAGTGTCAGGAGCAGTGTCAGTATGAAGAGCAGTGTGAGGAGCAGTGTAAGTGGCAGGAGCAGTGTCAGTGTCAGTGTTACTGTCATCAACAGTGTCAGCGTCAGTGTCAGGAGCACTGTCAGAAGCATTGTTAGGATCAGCAGCAGCGTCAGTGTCAGGAGCAGTGGTAGTAGCAGTGACAGTGTCAGGAGCAGTGTCAGGTGCAGTGTCAGGAGCTGTGTCAGTGTCAGGAGCAGTGTCAGTGCCAGGAGCAGTGACAGGAGCTGTGCCATGAGCAGTGTCTGTGTCAGGAGCAGTGTCAGGAGCAGTGTCAGGAGCAGTGTCAGGAGCAGTGTCAGTGGCAGGAGCTGCGTCAGGAGCAGTGTCAGTGTCAGGAGCAGTGTCAGGAGCAGTGTCAGCGTCAGGAGCAGTGACAGGAGCAGTGTCGATGTCAGGAGCAGTGTCAGTGTCAGTGTCAGGAGCAGTGTCAGGAGCAGTGCCAGTGTCTGCAGTAGTGTCACGAGCAGTGTCAGGAACAGTGTCAGTGTCAGTAGCAGTGTCAGAAGCAGTGTAAGTGTCAGGAGCAGCGCCAGGGACAGTATCAGGAGCAGTGTCAGTGTCACGAGCAGTGTCAGGAGTAGTGTCAGGAGCAGGGTTAGTGTCAGGAGCAGGGTTAGTGTCAGGAGCTGTGTCTGTGTCAGGAGCTATTTCAGGAGTAGTTTCATGTGCAGTCTCAGTGTCAGTGTCTGGAGCAGTGTCAGGAGCATTGTCAGGATCAGCAGCAGTGACAGTGTCAGGAGCAGTGTCAGTGTCAGTAGCTGCGTCATCAGCAGTGTCAGTGTCAGTATCAGGAGCAGCGTCAGTGTCAGGGGCAGTGTCAGGAACAGTGACAGTGTCAGAAGCAGTGTCAGGACCAGTGTCACTGACAGGAGCAGTGTCAGAGTCAGGGGCAGTGTCAGGACCAGTGCCAGTGTCAGAGGCAGTGTCAGGACCAGTGTCAGTGACAAGAGCAGTGTCAGTGTCAGGAGCATTGTTCGGAGCAGTGCCAGTGTCAGGAGCAGTGTCAGGAGCAGTGTCAGGAGCAGTGTCAGTATGAGGAGCAGTGTCAGGAGCAGTGTCAGGAGCAGTGGCAGGAGCAGGGTCAGTGTCAGGAGCAGTGTCAGGAGCAGTGTCAGGAGCAGTGTCAGGAGCAGTGTCAGTGGCAGGAGCAGTGTCAGGACCAGTGGCAGTGCCAGGAGCAGGGTCAGGTGCAGTGTGAGGAGCCGTGTCACGGTCAGGATCAGTTTGAGGAGCATTGTCAGTATCAGTAGCAGTCTCTGTGTCAGTAGCAGTGTCAGGAGCAGTGTCAGTGTCAGGAGCAGTGTGAGGACCAGTGTCAGTATCAGGAGCAGTGTCAGGACCAGTGGCAGTGCCAGGAGCAGGGTCAGGTGCAGTGTGAGGAGCCGTGTCACGGTCAGGATCAGTTTGAGGAGCACTGTCAGTATCAGCAGCAGTGTCAGTATCAGGAGCAGTGCCAGTTTCAGGA
The DNA here is from genome assembly GCF_051401765.1 of Calliopsis andreniformis. Classification (NCBI taxonomy): domain Eukaryota; kingdom Metazoa; phylum Arthropoda; class Insecta; order Hymenoptera; family Andrenidae; genus Calliopsis; species Calliopsis andreniformis. Next base: position 330,299 of record NW_027480696.1, on the reverse strand, counting down.
GCAGTGTCAGAAGCAGTGTCAGGAGCATTGTCAGTATCAGCAGCAGTGTCTGTGTCAGGAGCAGTGTCAGGAGCAGTGTCAGTGTCAGGAGCAGAGTCAGGACCAGCGCCAATGTAAGGAGCAGTGTCAGGATCAGTGCCAGTGTCAGAAGCAGTCTCAGGACAAGTGTCAATTACAGGAGCAGTGTCAGTGTCAGGATCAGTCTCAGTCTCTGTGCCGGGAGCAGTGTCAGTGTCACAGTCACCGTCATGAGCAGTGTCAGAGTCAGTGACAGGAGCAGTGTCAGTGTCAGTGTCAGGAGCAGTGTCAGGAGCAGTGCCAGTGTCAGGAGCAGTGTCAGTGTGAGCAGCAGTGTCAGGAACAGTGGCAGGAGCAGTGTCAGTGTCACGAGCTGTCTCAGGAGCAGTGTCAGTGTCTGGAGCAGAGTCGCAAGCAGTTCCAGGAGCAGTGTCAGTGTCAGTAGCAGTGTCAGGAGCAGTGCCAGGAGCAGTGTCAGTGTCAGGAGCAGTGTCAGGAGCTGTTTCAGGAGCACGGTAAGTGTCAGGAGCAGTTTCGGGACCAGTGCCAGTGTCAGAAGCTGTGTCAGGACCAGTGTCAGTGACAGGAGCAGTGTCAATGTCAGGAGCATCGTTCGGAGCCATGTCTGTGCCAGGAGCAGCGTCAGGAGCATTGTCAGTATCAGTAGCAGTGTCTGTGTCAGGAGCAGTGTCAGGAGCAGTGTCAGTGTCAGTAGCTGCGTCATCAGCAGTGTCAGTGTCAGTATCAGGAGCAGCGTCAGTGTCAGGGGCAGTGTCAGGAACAGTGACAGTGTCAGAAGCAGTGTCAGGACCAGTGTCACTGACAGGAGCAGTGTCAGAGTCAGGGGCAGTGTCAGGACCAGTGCCAGTGTCAGAGGCAGTGTCAGGACCAGTGTCAGTGACAAGAGCAGTCTCAGTGTCAGGAGCATTGTTCGGAGCAGTGCCAGTGTCAGGAGCAGTGTCAGGAGCAGTGTCAGGAGCAGTGTCAGTATGAGGAGCAGTGTCAGGAGCAGTGTCAGGAGCAGTGGCAGGAGCAGGGTCAGTGTCAGGAGCAGTGTCAGGAGCAGTGTCAGGAGCAGTGTCAGGAGCAGTGTCAGTGGCAGGAGCAGTGTCAGGACCAGTGGCAGTGCCAGGAGCAGGGTCAGGTGCAGTGTGAGGAGCCGTGTCACGGTCAGGATCAGTTTGAGGAGCATTGTCAGTATCAGTAGCAGTCTCTGTGTCAGTAGCAGTGTCAGGAGCAGTGTCAGTGTCAGGAGCAGTGTGAGGACCAGTGTCAGTATCAGGAGCAGTGTCAGGACCAGTGGCAGTGCCAGGAGCAGGGTCAGGTGCAGTGTGAGGAGCCGTGTCACGGTCAGGATCAGTTTGAGGAGCACTGTCAGTATCAGCAGCAGTGTCAGTATCAGGAGCAGTGCCAGTTTCAGGAGCAGTGTCAGAAGCAGTGTCAGGAGCATTGTCAGTATCAGCAGCAGTGTCTGTGTCAGGAGCAGTGTCAGGAGCAGTGTCAGTGTCAGGAGCAGAGTCAGGACCAGCGCCAATGTAAGGAGCAGTGTCAGGATCAGTGCCAGTGTCAGAAGCAGTCTCAGGACAAGTGTCAATTACAGGAGCAGTGTCAGTGTCAGGATCAGTCTCAGTCTCTGTGCCGGGAGCAGTGTCAGTGTCACAGTCACCGTCATGAGCAGTGTCAGAGTCAGTGACAGGAGCAGTGTCAGTGTCAGTGTCAGGAGCAGTGTCAGGAGCAGTGTCAGTGTCAGGAGCATTGTCAGGACCAGTGCCAGTGTCAGGAGCAGTGTCAGTGTGAGCAGCAGTGTCAGGAACAGTGGCAGGAGCAGTGTCAGTGTCACGAGCTGTCTCAGGAGCAGTGTCAGTGTCTGGAGCAGTGTCGCAAGCAGTTCCAGGAGGAGTGTCAGTGTCAGTAGCAGTGTCAGGAGCAGTGCCAGGAGCAGTGTCAGTGTCAGGAGCAGTGTCAGGATCAGTTTCAGGAGCACGGTAAGTGTCAGGAGCAGTGTCGGGACCAGTGCCAGTGTCAGAAGCTGTGTCAGGACCAGTGTCAGTGACAGGAGCAGTGTCAGTGTCAGGAGCATCGTTCGGAGCCATGTCTGTGCCAGGAGCAGCGTCAGGAGCATTGTCAGTATCAGTAGCAGTGTCTGTGTCAGGAGCAGTGTCAGGAGCAGTGTCAGTGTCAGTAGCTGCGTCAGCAGCAGTGTCAGTGTCAGTATCAGGAGCAGCGTCAGTGTCAGGGGCAGTGTCAGGAACAGTGACAGTGTCAGAAGCAGTGTCAGGACCAGTGTCACTGACAGGAGCAGTGTCAGAGTCAGGGGCAGTGTCAGGACCAGTGCCAGTGTCAGAGGCAGTGTCAGGACCAGTGTCAGTGACAAGAGCAGTGTCAGTGTCAGGAGCATTGTTCGGAGCAGTGCCAGTGTCAGGAGCAGTGTCAGGAGCAGTGTCAGGAGCAGTGTCAGTATGAGGAGCAGTGTCAGGAGCAGTGTCAGGAGCAGTGGCAGGAGCAGGGTCAGTGTCAGGAGCAGTGTCAGGAGCAGTGTCAGGAGCAGTGTCAGGACCAGTGCCAGTGTCAGGAGCAGTTTCAGTGTGAGCAGCAGTGTCAGGAACAGTGGCAGGTGCAGTTTCACAGTCACGAGCTGTGTCAGGAGCAGTGTCAGTGTCAGGAGGAGTGCCAGAAGCCGTGTCAGTGTCAGGAGCATTGTCCGGAGCAGTATCCGTGTCAGGAGAAGGATCAGGAGCATTGTCAGTATCAGCAGCAGTGTCTGTGTCAGGAGCAGTGTTAGGAGCAGCTCAGTGTCAGGTGCAGAGTGAGGAGCCGTGTCACGGTCAGGATCAGTTTGAGGAGCATTGTCAGTATCAGCAGCAGTCTCTGTGTCAGGAGCAGTGTCAGGAGCAGTGTCAGTGTCGGTATCAGGAGCAGTGTCAGTGTCAGGAGCAGTGTCAGGACCAGTGCCAGTGACAGGAGTAGTTTCAGTGTGAGCAGCAGTGTCAGGAACAGTGGCAGGTGCAGTTTCACTGTCACGAGCTGTGTCAGGAGCAGTGTCAGTGTCAGGAGGAGTGCCAGGAGCAGTGTCAGTGTCAGGAGCATTTTCCGGAGCAGTGTCCGTGTCAGGAGAAGGATCAGGAGCATTGTCAGTATCAGCAGCAGTGTCTGTGTCAGGAGCAGTGTTAGGAGCAGCTCAGTGTCAGGTGCAGTGTGAGGAGCCGTGTCATGGTCAGGATCAGTTTGAGGAGCATTGTCAGTATCAGTAGCAGTCTCTGTGTCAGGAGCAGTGGCTGGAGCAGTGTCAGTGTCAGGAGCAGTGTCAGGAGCAGTGTCAGGATCAGCAGCAGTGTCAGTGTAAGCAGCAGTGTCAGGAGCTGTTCGAGGAGCTGTGTCAGTTTCAGGAGCAGTGTCAGGAGCAGTGTCAGTGTCAGGAGCATTGTCAGGACCAGTGCCAGGGTCAGGAGCAGTGTCAGTGTGAGCAGCAGTGTCAGGAACAGTGGCAGGAGCAGTGTGAGTGTCACGAGCTGTCTCAGGAGCAGTGTCAGTGTCTGGAGCAATGCCGCGGGCAGTGTCAGGAGCAGTGTCAGTGTCAGTAGCAGTGTCAGGAGCCGTGTCAGTGTCAGTGTCAGGAGCAGCGTCAGTGTCAGGAGCAGTGTCAGGACCAGCGCCAGTGTGAGAAGCATTGTTCGGAGCAGTGTCTGTGTCAGGAGCAGTGTCAGGAGCATTGTCAGCATCAGCAGCAGTGTCTGTGTCAGGACCAGTGTCAGGAGCAATGTCAGTATCAGGAGCAGTGTGAGCAGCCGTGTCAGGGTCAGGAGCAGTTTCAGGAGCATTATCAGTATCAGCAGGCGTGTCTGTGTCAGTAGCAGTGTCAGGAGCAGTGTCTGTGTGAAGAGCAGTGTGAGGAGCAGTGTCAGTGACAGGAGCAGTGTCAGTGTCAGTTTCACTGTCATCAGCAGCGTCAGCGTCTCTGTCAGGAGCACTGTCAGTAGCATTGTCAGGATCAGCAGCAGCGTCAGTGACAGGAGCAGTGCTAGTAGCAGTGACAGTGGCAGGAGCAGTGTCAGGTGCAGTGTCAGGAGCAGTGTCAGTGTCAGGAGCAGTGTCAGTGCCAGGAGCAGTGACAGGAGCTGTGCCATGAGCAGTGTCAGTGTCAGGAGCAGTGTCAGGAGCAGTGCCAGGAGCTGTGTCAGTGTCAGCATCAGGAGCAGCGTCAGTGTCAGGAGCAGTGCCAGGAGCAGTGTCAGTGTCAGGAGGAGTGTCAGGAGCAGTTTGAGGTGTAGTGTCAGTGTCTGGAGCAGTGTCAGTGTCAGGTGCTGCGTCAGGAGCAGTGTCAGTGTCAGGAGGAGTGTCTGGAGCAGTGTCAGGAGCAGTGTCAGTGTCAGGATCAGTGTGGGGACCAGTGTCAGTGTCAGGAGTTGTGTCAGGAGCAGTGTCAGGAGCAGTGTCAGTGACAGTAGCTCTGTCTGGAGCAGTGTCAGTGTCTGGAGCAGTGTCAGGAGCAGTGTCATGGAGCAGTGTCAGTGTCACGAGCAGTCTCAGGAGAAGTGTCAGGAGCAGTGTCAGGAGCAGTGTCAGGAGCTGTGTCAGTCTCAGGAGCCGTGTCAGCAGCACTGACAGGATCAGCAGCAGTGTCTGTGTCAGTAGCAGTGTCAGGAGCAGTGTCAGTGTGAAGGCAGTGTGAGGAGCAGTGTCAGTGACGGGAGCAGTGTCAGTGTCAGTGTCAGTGTCATCAGCAGCGTCAGAGTCAGTGTCAGGAGCACTGTCTGGAGCATTGTCAGGATCAGCAGCTGCGTCAGTGTCAGGAGCAGTGGTAGTAGCAGTGACAGTGTCAGGAGCAGTGTCAGGTGCAGTGTCAGGAGAAGTGTCAGTGTCAGGAGCAGTCACAGGAGCTGTGTCATGAGCAGTGTCAGTGTCAGGAGCAGTGTCAGGAGCAGTGTCAGTGGCAGGAACTGTGCCAGGAGCAGTGTCAGCGTCAGGAGCAGTGACAGGAGCAGTGTCGGTGTCAGGATCTGTGTCAGTGTCAGCATCAGGAGCAGTGCCAGTGTCAGGAGCAGTGCCAGGAGCAGTGCCAGGAGCAGCGTCAGTGTCAGGAGCAGTCTCAGGGGCAGTATCATTGTCAGGACCAGCGTGAGGAGCAGTGTCAGTGTCAGGAGCAGTGTGAGGACCAGTGTCAGTATCAGGAGCAGTGTCAGGACCAGTGGCAGTGCCAGGAGCAGTGTCAGGTGCAGTGTGAGGAGCCGTGTCACGGTCAGGATCAGTTTGAGGAGCATTGTCAGTATCAGCAGCAGTCTCTGTGTCAGGAGCAGTGTCAGGAGCAGTGTCAGTGTCGGTATCAGGAGCAGTGTCAGTGTCAGGAGCAGTGACAGGACCAGTGCCAGTGTCAGAAGCAGTGTCAGGACCAGTGCCAGTGACAGGAGCTGTGTCAGTGTCAGAAGCATTGTTCGGAGCAGTGTCTGTGTCAGGAGCAGTGTCAGGAGCATTGTCAGCAGCAGCAGCAGTGTGAGCAGCCGTGTCAGGGTCAGGAGCAGTTTCAGGAGCATTATCAGTGTCAGCAGCAGTGTCTGTGTCAGTAGGAGTGTCAGGAGCAGTGTCAGTGTGAAGGGCAGTGTGAGGAGCAGTGTCAGTGACAGGAGCAGTGTCACTGTCTGGAGCAGTGTGAGGAGCCGAGCCAGTGTCAGTTGCAGTGTCTGGAGCAGCGTCAGGAGCAGTGGCAGTGCCAGTAGCAGCGTCAGTGTCAGTACCAGAAACAGTGCCTGTGTCAGGAGCAGTGTCAGTGTCAGTACCAGGTGCAGTGCCTGTGTCAGGAGCAGTGTCAGGAGCAGCGTCAGGAGCAGTGCCAGGAGCTGTTTCAGTGTCAGCATCAGGAGCAGCGTCAGTGTCAGGAGCAGTGCCAGGAGCAGTGTCAGTGTCAGGAGGAGTGTCAGGAGCAGTTTGAGGTGTAGTGTCAGTGTCTGGAGCAGTGTCAGTGTCAGGTGCTGCGTCAGGAGCAGTGTCAGTGTCAGGAGGAGTGTCTGGAGCAGTGTCAGGAGCAGTGTCAGTGTCAGGATCAGTGTGAGGACCAGTGTCAGTGTCAGGAGTTGTGTCAGGAGCAGTGTCAGGAGCAGTGTCAGTGACAGTAGCTCTGTCTGGAGCAGTGTCAGTGTCTGGAGCAGTGTCAGGAGCAGTGTCATGGAGCAGTGTCTGTGTCACGAGCAGTCTCAGGAGAAGTGTCAGGAGCAGTGTCAGGAGCAGTGTCAGGAGCTGTGTCAGTCTCAGGAGCCGTGTCAGCAGCACTGACAGGATCAGCAGCAGTGTCTGTGTCAGTAGCAGTGTCAGGAGCAGTGTCAGTGTGAAGGCAGTGTGAGGAGCAGTGTCAGTGACGGGAGCAGTGTCAGTGTCAGTGTCAGTGTCATCAGCAGCGTCAGAGTCAGTGTCAGGAGCACTGTCTGGAGCATTGTCAGGATCAGCAGCAGCGTCAGTGTCAGGAGCAGTGGTAGTTGCAGTGACAGTGTCAGGAGCAGTGTCAGGTGCAGTGTCAGGAGCAGTGTCAGTGTCAGGAGCAGTCACAGGAGCTGTGTCATGAGCAGTGTCAGTGTCAGGAGCAGTGTCAGGAGCAGTGTCAGGAGCAGTGTCAGTGGCAGGAGCTGTGCCAGGAGCAGTGTCAGCGTCAGGAGCAGTGACAGGAGCAGTGTCGGTGTCAGGATCTGTGTCAGTGTCAGCATCAGGAGCAGTGCCAGTGTCAGGAGCAGTGCCAGGAGCAGTGCCAGGAGCAGCGTCAGTGTCAGGAGCAGTCTCAGGGGCAGTATCATTGTCAGGACCAGCGTGAGGAGCAGTGTCAGCGTCAGGAGCAGTGTGAGGACCAGTGTCAGTATCAGGAGCAGTGTCAGGACCAGTGGCAGTGCCAGGAGCAGTGTCAGGTGCAGTGTGAGGAGCCGTGTCACGGTCAGGATCAGTTTGAGGAGCATTGTCAGTATCAGCAACAGTCTCTGTGTCAGGAGCAGTGTCAGGAGCAGTGTCAGTGTCGGTATCAGGAGCAGTGTCAGTGTCAGGAGCAGTGACAGGACCAGTGCCAGTGTCAGAAGCAGTGTCAGGACCAGTGCCAGTGACAGGAGCTGTGTCAGTGTCAGAAGCATTGTTCGGAGCAGTGTCTGTGTCAGGAGCAGTGTCAGGAGCATTGTCAGCAGCAGCAGCAGTGTGAGCAGCCGTGTCAGGGTCAGGAGCAGTTTCAGGAGCATTATCAGTGTCAGCAGCAGTGTCTGTGTCAGTAGGAGTGTCAGGAGCAGTGTCAGTGTGAAGGGCAGTGTGAGGAGCAGTGTCAGTGACAGGAGCAGTGTCACTGTCTGGAGCAGTGTGAGGAGCCGAGCCAGTGTCAGTTGCAGTGTCTGGAGCAGCGTCAGGAGCAGTGGCAGTGCCAGTAGCAGCGTCAGTGTCAGTACCAGAAACAGTGCCTGTGTCAGGAGCAGTGTCAGTGTCAGTACAAGGTGCAGTGGCTGTGTCAGGAGCAGTGTGAGGAGCAGCGCCAGGAGAAGTGCCAGGAGCAGTGTCAGTGTCAGGAGGAGTGTCAGGAGCAGTTTGAGGTGTAGTGTCAGTGTCAGGAGCAGTGTCAGTGTCAGGTGCTGCGTCAGGAGCAGTGTCAGTGTCAGGAGGAGTGTCTGGAGCAGTGTCAGGAGCAGTGTCAGTGTCAGGATCAGTGTGAGGACCAGTGTCAGTGTCAGGAGTTGTGTCAGGAGCTGTGTCAGGAGCAGTGTCAGTGACAGTAGCTCTGTCTGGAGCAGTGTCAGTGTCTGGAGCAGTGTCAGGAGCAGTGTCAGGAGCAGGGTCAGTGTCAGAGCTGTGTCAGGATCAGTGTCATGGAGCAGTGTCAGTGTAGGGAGCAGTGTCAGGAGAAATGTCACGAGCTGTGTCAGGAGCAGTGTCAGTGTCAGTAGCAGTGTGAGCAGCCGTGTCAGGGTCAGGAGCAGTTTCAGGAGCATTATCAGTGTCAGCAGCAGTGTCTGTGTCAGTAGCAGTGTCAGGACCAGTGCCAGTGTTAGGAGCAGTGTCAGTGTGAGCAGCAGTGTCAGGAACAGTGGCAGGTGAAGTTTCACTGTCACGAGCTGTGTCAGGAGCAGTGTCAGTGTCTGGAGCAACGTCGCGAGCAGTGTCAGTAGCAGTGTCAGGAGCTTTGTCAGGATCTGCAGCAGTATCAGTGTCAGGATCAGTGTCAGTGTCTGTGCCGGGAGCAGTGACTGTGTCAGGAGCAGTGTCAGTGTCAGTACCAGGAGCAGTGCCTGTGTCAGGAGCAATTTCAGGTGCAGTGTCAGGAGCAGTGCCAGGAGCAGTGTCAGAGTCAGTATCAGGAGCAGCGTCAGTGTCAGGAGCAGTGCCAGGAGCAGTGTCAGTGTCAGGAGCAGTGTCAGGAGCAGTATCAGTGTCAGAAGCTGTGTCAGGAGCAGGGTCAGTGTCAGGATCAGTGACGGGGGCAGTGCCAGTGTCAGTTGCAGTGTCTGGAGCAGCGTCAGGAGCAGTGACAGTGTCAGGAGCAGTGTCAGTGTCAGTACCAGGTGCAGTGTCTGTGTCAGGACCAGCGGCAATGTCAGGAGCAATGTCAGGAGCAGTGTCAGTGGCAGGAGCTGCGCCAGGAGCAGTGTTAGTGTCAGGAGCAGTGTCAGGAGCAGTGTCAGCGTCAGGAGCAGTGACAGGAGCAGTGACTGTGTCAGGAGCAGTGTCAGTTTCAGGAGCAGTGTCAGGAGCAGTGTCAGGAGCAGTGTCAAGTGGCAGGAGCTGCGCCAGGAGCAGTGTTAGTGTCAGGAGCAGTGTCAGGAGCAGTGTCAGCGTCAGGAGCAGTGACAGGAGCAGTGACTGTGTCAGGAGCAGTGTCAGTGCAGTACCAGGAGCAGTGCCTGTGTCAGGAGCAATTTCAGGAGCAGTGTTAGGAGCATTGTCAGTATCAGCAGCAGTGTCTGTGTCAGGAGCAGTGTCAGGAACTGTGTCAGTGTCAGGAGCAGAGTCAGGACCAGGGCCAATGTAAGGAGCAGTGTCAGGACCAGTGCCAGTGTCAGAAGCAGTCTCAGGACAAGTGTCAGTTACAGGAGCAGTGTCAGTGTCAGGATCAGTCTCAGTCTCTGTGCCGGGAGCAGTGTCAGTGTCAGAGTCACTGTCATGAGCAGTGTCAGTGTCAGTGTCGTTAGCAGTGTCAGTGTCAGTGCCAGGAGCTGTGTCAGGAGCTGTGTCAGGAGCAGTGTCAGTCTCAGAAGCAGTGTCAGGAGCAGTGTCATCGTCAGGAGCTGTGTCAGAAGTAGTTTCAGGAGCAGTGTCAGTCTCAGTGTCTGGAGCAGTGTCTGGAGCAGTGTCAGGTTCAGGAGCAGTGTCAGTGTCAGGAGTTGTGTCAGGAGCAGTGTCAGGAGCAGTGTCAGTGACAGTAGCTGTGTCAGGAGCAGTGTCAGTGTCTGGAGCAGTCTCAGGGGCAGTATCACAGTCAGGACTAGAGTGAGGAGCAGTGTCAGTGCCAGGAGCAGTGTCAGGTGCAGTGTCAGTGTCAGGAGCAGTGTCAGGAGCAGTGTCAGTGTCGGGAGCAGTGTGAGGAGCCGAGCCAGTGTCAGTTGCAGTGTCTGGAGTAGCGTCAGGAGCAGTGGCAGTGTGAGTAGCAGTGTCAGTGTCAGTACCAGAAACAGTGCCTGTGTCAGTTGCAGTGTTTGGAGTAGCGTCAGGAGCAGTGTCAGTGTCAGGAGCAGTGTCAGGAGCAGTGTCAGTGTCAGGAGGCAGTGTGAGGAGCCGTGCCAGTGTCAGTTGCAGTGTCTGGAGCAGCGTCAGGAGCAGTGGCAGTGTCAGTATCAGTGTCAGTGTCAGTACCAGAAACAGTGCCTGTGTCAGGAGCAGTGTCAGTGTCATTACCAGGTGCAGTGCCTGTGTCAGGAGCAGTGTCAGGAGCGGCGTCAGGTGCAGTGCCAGGAGCTGTGTCAGTGTCAGCATCAGGAGCAGCGTCAGTGTCAGGAGCAGTGCCAGGAGCAGTGTCAGTGTCAGGAGGAGTGTCAGGAGCAGTTTGAGGTGTAGTGTCAGTGTCAGGAGCAGTGTCAGTGTCAGGTGCTGCGTCAGGAGCAGTGTCAGTGTCAGGAGGAGTGTCTGAGCAGTGTCAGGAGCAGTGTCAGTGTCAGGAGCAGTGTGAGGACCAGTGTCTGTGTCAGGAGTTGCGTCAGGAGCAGTGTCAGGAGCAGTGTCAGTGACAGTAGCTGTGTCTGGAGCAGTGTCAGTGTCTGGAGCAGTGTCAGGAGCAGTGTCACTGTCAGGAGCAGTGTCAGGAGCAGTGCCAGTGTCAGGAGCAGTGTCAGGAGCAGTGTCAGTATCAGGAGCAGTGTCAGGAGCAGTGTCAGGAGCAGTGGCAGGAGCAGTGTCAGTGTCAGGACCAGTGTCAGGAGCAGTGTCAGGAGCAGTGTCAGGACCAGTGCCAGTGTCAGGAGCAGTTTCAGTGTGAGCAGCAGTGTCAGGAACAGTGTCAGTGACAGGAGCAGTGTCAGAGTCAGGGGCAGTGTCAGGACCAGTGCCAGTGTCAGAAGCAGTGTCAGGACCAGTGTCAGTGACAACAGCAGTGTCAGTGTCAGGAGCATTGTTCGGAGCAGTGCCAGTGTCAGGAGCAGTGTCAGGAGCAGTGTCAGGAGCAGTGTCAGTATCAGGAGCAGTGTCAGGAGCAGTGTCAGGAGCAGTGGCGGGAGCAGGGTCAGTGTCAGGAGCAGTGTCAGGAGCAGTGTCAGGACCAGTGCCAGTGTCAGGAGCAGTTTCAGTGTGAGCAGCAGTGTCAGGAACAGTGGCAGGTGCAGTTTCACTGTCACGAGCTGTGTCAGGAGCAGTGTCAGTGTCAGGAGAAGGATCAGGAGCATTGTTAGTATCAGCAGCAGTGTCTGTGTCAGGAGCAGTGTTAGGAGCAGCTCAGTGTCAGGTGCAGTGTGAGGAGCCGTGTCACGGTCAGGATCAGTTTGAGGAGCATTGTCAGTATCAGCAGCAGTCTCTGTGTCAGGAGCAGTGTCAGGAGCAGTGTCAGTGTCGGTATCAGGAGCAGTGTCAGTGTCAGGAGCAGTGTCAGGACCAGTGCCAGTGTCAGGAGCATTTTCAGTGTGAGTAGCAGTGTCAGGAACAGTGGCAGGTGCAGTTTCACTGTCACGAGCTGTGTCAGGAGCAGTGTCAGTGTCAGGAGGAGTGCCAGGAGCAGTGTCAGTGTCAGGAGCATTTTCCGGAGCAGTGTCCGTGTCAGGAGAAGGATCAGGAGCATTGTCAGTATCAGCAGCAGTGTCTGTGTCAGGAGCAGTGTTAGGAGCAGCTTAGTGTCAGGTGCAGTGTGAGGAGCCGTGTCACGGTCAGGATCAGTTTGAGGAGCATGGTCAGTATCAGTAGCAGTCTCTGTGTCAGGAGCAGTGTCAGGAGCAGTGTCAGTGTCGGTATCAGGAGCAGTCTCAGTGTCAGGAGCAGTGTGAGGAACAGTGTCTGTGTCAGGAGCAGTGTCAGGAGCATTGTCAGCATCAGCAGCAGTGTGTGCAACCGTGTCAGGGTCAGGAGCAGTTTCAGGAGCATTATCAGTATCAGCAGCAGTGTCTGTGTCAGTAGCAGTGTCAGGAGCAGTGTCAGTGTGAAGGCAGTGTGAGGAGCAGTGTCAGTGACGGGAGCAGTGTCAGTGTCAGTGTCAGTGTCATCAGCAGCGTCAGAGTCAGTGTCAGGAGCACTGTCAGGAGCATTGTCAGGATCAGCAGCAGCGTCAGTGTCAGGAGCAGTGGTAGTAGCAGTGACAGTGTCAGGAGCAGTGTCAGGTGCAGTGTCAGGAGCAGTGTCAGGTGCAGTGTCAGGAGCAGTGTCAGTGTCAGGAGCAGTCACAGGAGCTGTGTCATGAGCAGTGTCAGTGTCAGGAGCAGTGTCAGGAGCAGTGTCAGGAGCAGTGTCAGTGGCAGGAGCTGTGCCAGGAGCAGTGTCAGCGTCAGGAGCAGTGACAGGAGCAGTGTCGGTGTCAGGAGCTGTGTCAGTGTCAGCATCAGGAGCAGTGTCAGTGTCAGGAGCAGTGCCAGGAGCAGTGCCAGGAGCAGCGTCAGTGTCAGGAGCAGTCTCAGGGGCAGTATCATTGTCAGGACCAGCGTGAGGAGCAGTGTCAGTGTCAGGAGCAGTGTGAGGACCAGTGTCAGTATCAGGAGCAGTGTCAGGACCAGTGGCAGTGCCAGGAGCAGTGTCAGGTGCAGTGTGAGGAGCCGTGTCACGGTCAGGATCAGTTTGAGGAGCAGTGTCAGTATCAGCAGCAGTCTCTGTGTCAGGAGCAGTGTCAGGAGCAGTGTCAGTGTCGGTATCAGGAGCAGTGTCAGTGTCAGGAGCAGTGACAGGACCAGTGCCAGTGTCAGAAGCAGTGTCAGGACCAGTGCCAGTGACAGGAGCAGTGTCAGTGTCAGAAGCATTGTTCGGAGCAGTGTCTGTGTCAGGAGCAGTGTCAGGAGCATTGTCAGTGTCAGGAGCAGTGCCAAGAGCAGTGCCAGTGTCAGGAGGAGTGTCAGGAGCAGTTTGAGGTGTAGTGTCAGTGTCAGGAGCAGTGTCAGTGTCAGGAGCTCTGTCAGGAGCAGTGTCAGAGTCAGGAGGAGTGTCTGGAGCAGTGTAAGGAGCAGTGTCAGTGTCAGGAGCAGTGTCAGTAGCAGTGAGAGTGTCAGTATCAGGAGCAGTGTCACAAGCAGTGACAGGAGCATTGTCAGTATCAGCAGAAGTGTCTGTGTCAGGAGCAGTGTCTGGTGCAGTGTCAGTGTCAGAAGCTGTGTCAGGAGCAGGGTCAGGTGCAGTGTGAGGAGCCGTGTCACGGTCAGGATCAGTTTGAGGAGCACTGTCATTATCAGCAGCAGTGTCTGTGTCAGGAGCAGCGTCAGTGTCATGAGCAGTTTGAGGTGTAGTGTCAGTGTCAGGAGCAGTGTCAGTGTCTGGAGCTGTGTCAGGAGCAGTGTCAGTGTCAGGAGGGGTGTCTCGAGCAGTGTCAGGAGCAGTGTCAGTGTCAGGAGCAGTGTCAGTAGCAGTGAGAGTGTCAGTATCAGGAGCAGTGTCAGTTTCAGGAGCAGTGTCAGAAGCAGTGACAGGAGCATTGTCAGTATCAGCAGAAGTGTCTGTGTCAGGAGCAGTGTCAGGAGCAGTGTCAGTGTCAGGAGCAGAGTCAGGACCAGCGCCAATGTAAGGAGCAGTGTCAGGATCAGTGCCAGTGTCAGAAGCAGTCTCAGGACAAGTGTCAGTTACAGGAGCAGTGTCAGTGTCAGTGTCAGGAGCTGTGTCAGGAGCTGTGTCAGCAGCAGTGTCAGTGTCAGAAGCAGTGTCAGGAGCAGTGTCATCGTCAGGAGCTGTGTCAGAAGTAGTTTCAGGAGCAGTGTCAGTGTCAGTGTCTGGAGCAGTGTCAGGAGCAGTGCCAGTTTCAGGAGCAGTGTCAGTGTCAGGAGTGGTGTCAGGAGCAGTGTCAGGAGCAGTGTCAGTGACAGTAGCTGTGTCAGGAGCAGTGTCAGTGTCTGGAGCAGTGTCAGGAGCAGTGTCAGGAGCAGGGTCAGTGTCAGAGCTGTGTCAGGAGCAGTGTCATGGAGCAGTGTCAGTGTAGGGAGCAGTGTCAGGAGAAATGTCACGAGCTGTGTCAGGAGCAGTGTCAGTGTCAGTAGCAGTGTGTGCAGCCGTGTCAGGGTCAGGAGCAGTTTCAGGAGCATTATCAGTGTCAGCAGCATGTCTGTGTCAGTAGCAGTGTCAGGACCAGTGCCAGTGTTAGGAGCAGTGTCAGTGTGAGCAGCAGTGTCAGGAGCAGTGTCAGGAGCAGTGTCAGTATCAGGAGCAGTGTCAGGAGCAGTGTCAGGAGCAGTGGCGGGAGCAGGGTCAGTGTCAGGAGCAGTGTCAGGAGCAGTGTCAGGACCAGTGCCAGTGTCAGGAGCAGTTTCAGTGTGAGCAGCAGTGTCAGGAACAGTGGCAGGTGCAGTTTCACTGTCACGAGCTGTGTCAGGAGCAGTGTCAGTGTCAGGAGGAGTGCCACGAGCCGTATAAGTGTCAGGAGCATTGTCCGGAGCAGTGTCCGTGTCAGGAGAAGGATCAGGAGCATTGTTAGTATCAGCAGCAGTGTCTGTGTCAGGAGCAGTGTTAGGAGCAGCTCAGTGTCAGGTGCAGTGTGAGGAGCCGTGTCACGGTCAGGATCAGTTTGAGGAGCATTGTCAGTATCAGCAGCAGTCTCTGTGTCAGGAGCAGTGTCAGGAGCAGTGTCAGTGTCGGTATCAGGAGCAGTGTCAGTGTCAGGAGCAGTGTCAGGACCAGTGCCAGTGTCAGGAGCATTTTCAGTGTGAGTAGCAGTGTCAGGAACAGTGGCAGGTGCAGTTTCACTGTCACGAGCTGTGTCAGGAGCAGTGTCAGTGTCAGGAGGAGTGCCAGGAGCAGTGTCAGTGTCAGGAGCATTTTCCGGAGCAGTGTCCGTGTCAGGAGAAGGATCAGGAGCATTGTCAGTATCAGCAGCAGTGTCTGTGTCAGGAGCAGTGTCAGGAGCAGTGTCAGTGTCAGGAGCAGAGTCAGGACCAGCGCCAATGTAAGGAGCAGTGTCAGGATCAGTGCCTGTGTCAGAAGCAGTCTCAGGACAAGTGTCAATTACAGGAGCAGTGTCAGCATCAGGAGCAGCGTCAGTGTCAGGAGCAGTGCCAGGAGCAGTGTCAGTGTCAGGAGCAGTGTCAGGAGCTGTTTCAGGGGCAGGGTAACTGTCAGGAGCAGTGTCGGGACCAGTGCCAGTGTCTGGAGCAACGTCACGAGCAGTGTCAGTAGCAGTGTCAGGAGCTTTGTCAGGATCAGCAGCAGTATCAGTGTCAGGAGCAGTGTCAGTGTCAGGAGCATTGCCAAGAGCAGTGCCAGTGTCAGGAGCTGTGTGAGGAGCAGTGTCAGTTTCAGGAGCAGTGCCACAAGCAGTGTCAGTGTCAGCAGCAGTGTCACGAGCTCTGTCAGGAGCAGTGTCAGTGTCTGGAGCAGCGTCAGGAGCAGTGACAGGAGCAGTGTCAGTGTCAGGAGGAGTGTCAGGAGCAGTTTGAGGTGTAGTGTCAGTGTCAGGAGCAGTGTCAGTGTCAGGAGCTCTGTCAGGAGCAGTGTCAGTGTCAGGAGGAGTGTCTGGAGCAGTGTAAGGAGCAGTGTCAGTGTCAGGAGCAGTGTCAGTAGCAGTGAGAGTGTCAGTATCAGGAGCAGTGTCACAAGCAGTGACAGGAGCATTGTCAGTATCAGCAGAAGTGTCTGTGTCAGGAGCAGTGTCTGGTGCAGTGTCATTGTCAGAAGCTGTGTCAGGAGCAGGGTCAGGTGCAGTGTGAGGAGCCGTGTCACGGTCAGGATCAGTTTGAGGAGCACTGTCAGTATCAGCAGCAGTGTCTGTGTCAGGAGCAGCGTCAGTGTCATGAGCAGTTTGAGGTGTAGTGTCAGTGTCAGGAGCAGTGTCAGTGTCAGGAGCTATTTCCGGAGTAGTTTCATGTGCAGTCTCAGTGTCAGTGTCTGAAGCAGTGTCAGGAGCATTGTCAGGATCAGCAGCAGTGACAGTGTCACGAGCAGTGTCAGGAACAGTATCAGCGTCTGGAGCAGTGTCACGAGCAGTGTCAGGAGCAGCGCCAGTGACAGTATCAGGAGCAGTGTCAGTGTCACGAGCAGTGTCAGGAGTAGTTTCAGCAGCATTGTCAGTATCGGCAGCAGTGCCAGTGTCAGGAGCAGTGTGAGGAGCCGTGTCAGTGTCAGGAGCAGTGTCAGGAGCATTGTCAGTATCAGCAGCAGTGTCTGTGTCAGGAGCAGTGTCAGGAGCAGTTTCAGTGTCTGGAACAGAGACACGAGCCGTGTCAGGAGCAGTATCAGTCTCAGTAGCAGTGTCTGGAGCAGTGACAAGGTCAGGAGCAGAGCCAGTGTCAGTATCAGGAGCAGTGTCAGTGTCAGGAGCAGTGTCAGGAGTAGTGTCAGCAGCATTGTCAGTATCGGCAGCAGTGCTAGTGTCAGGAGCAGTGTCAGGAGCAGTGTCAGTGTCAGGAGCAGTGTCAGAGTCAGGGGCAGTGTCAGGACCAGTGCCAGTGTCAGAAGCAGTGTCAGGACCAGTGTCAGTGACAAGAGCAGTGTCAGTGTCAGGAGCATTGTTCGGAGCAGTGCCAGTGTCAGGAGCAGTGTCAGGAGCAGTGTCAGGAGCAGTGTCAGTATGAGGAGCAGTGTCAGGAGCAGTGTCAGGAGCAGTGGCAGGAGCAGGGTCAGTGTCAGGAGCAGTGTCAGGAGCAGTGTCAGGAGCAGTGTCAGGAGCTGTGACAGGAGCAGTGTCAGTGTCTGGAGGAGTGCCAGGAGCCGTGTCAGTGTCAGGAGCATTGTCCGGAGCAGTGTCCGTGTCAGGAGAAGGATCAGGAGCATTGTCAGTATCAGCAGCAGTGTCTGTGTCAGGAGCAGTGTTAGGAGCAGCTCTGTGTCAGGTGCAGAGTGAGGAGCCGTGTCACGGTCAGGATCAGTTTGAGGAGCATTGTCAGTATCAGCAGCAGTCTCTGTGTCAGGAGCAGTGTCAGGAGCAGTGTCAGTGTCGGTATCAGGAGTAGTGTCAGTGTCAGGAGCAGTGTCAGGACCAGTGCCAGTGACAGGAGTAGTTTCAGTGTGAGCAGCAGTGTCAGGAACAGTGGCAGGTGCAGTTTCACTGTCACGAGCTGTGTCAGGAGCAGTGTCAGTGTCAGGAGGAGTGCCAGGAGCAGTGTCAGTGTCAGGAGCATTTTCCGGAGCAGTGTCCGTGTCAGGAGAAGGATCAGGAGCATTGTCAGTATCAGCAGCAGTGTCTGTGTCAGGAGCAGTGTTAGGAGCAGCTCAGTGTCAGGTGCAGTGTGAGGAGCCGTGTCACGGTCAGGATCAGTTTGAGGAGCATTGTCAGTATCAGTAGCAGTCTCTGTGTCAGGAGCAGTGTCAGGAGCAGTGTCAGTGTCAGGAGCAGTGTGAGGACCAGTGTCAGTATCAGGAGCAGTGTCAGGACCAGTGGCAGTGCCAGGAGCAGGGTCAGGTGCAGTGTGAGGAGCCGTGTCACGGTCAGGATCAGTTTGAGGAGCACTGTCAGTATCAGCAGCAGTGTCTGTGTCAGGAGCAGCGTCAGTGTCATGAGCAGTTTGAGGTGTAGTGTCAGTGTCAGGAGCAGTGTCAGTGTCTGGAGCAGTGTCAGGAGCAGTGTCAGGAGCAGGGTCAGTGTCAGAGCTGTGTCAGGAGCAGTGTCATGGAGCAGTGTCAGTGTAGGGAGCAGAGTCAGGAGAAATGTCACGAGCTGTGTCAGGAGCAGTGTCAGTGTCAGTAGCAGTGTGAGCAGCCGTGTCAGGGTCAGGAGCAGTTTCAGGAGCATTATCAGTGTCAGCAGCAGTGTCTGTGTCAGTAGCAGTGTCAGGACCAGTGCCAGTGTTAGGAGCAGTGTCAGTGTGAGCAGCAGTGTCAGGAACAGTGGCAGGTGAAGTTTCACTGTCACGAGCTGTGTCAGGAGCAGTGTCAGTGTCTGGAGCAACGTCGCGAGCAGTGTCAGTAGCAGTGTCAGGAGCTTTGTCAGGATCTGCAGCAGTATCAGTGTCAGGAGCAGTGTCAGTGTCAGGAGCAGTGCCAGGAGCAGTGCCAGTGTCAGGAGCAGTGTGAGGAGCAGTGTCAGTGTCAGGATCCGTCAGTGTCAATGTCAGGAGGAGTGTCAGGAGAATTCTCAGGATCAGCAGCCGTGTCAGTGTCAGGAGCAGTGTCAGTTACAGGAGCTATTTCAGGAGTTGTGTCAGGTGCAGTATCAGTTTCAGTGTCTGGAGCAGTGTCAAGAGCATTGTCAGGATCAGCAGCAGTGTGAGTGTAAGGAGCAGTGTCAGTAGCAGTGAGAGTGTCAGTATCAGCAGCAGTGTCTGTGTCAGGAGCAGTGTCAGGAGCAGTGTCAGTGTCAGGAGCAACGTCACGAGCAGTGTCAGTAGCAGTGTCAGGAGCTTTGTCAGGATCAGCAGCAGTATCAGTGTCAGGAGCAGTGTCAGTGTCAGGAGCAGTGCCACGAGCAGTGCCAGTGTCAGGAGCTGTGTGAGGAGCAGTGTCAGTTTCAGGAGCAGTGCCACAAGCAGTGTCAGTGTCAGCAGCAGTGTCACGAGCTGTGTCAGGAGCAGTGTCAGTGTCTGGAGCAGCGTCAGGAGCAGTGACAGGAGCAGTGTCAGTGTCAGGAGGAGTGTCAGGAGCAGTTTGAGGTGTAGTGTCAGTGTCAGGAGCAGTGTCAGTGTCAGGAGCAGCGTCAGTGTCATGAGCAGTTTGAGGTGTAGTGTCAGTGTCAGGAGCAGTGTCAGTGTCAGGAGCTATTTCCGGAGTAGTTTCATGTGCAGTCTCAGTGTCAGTGTCTGAAGCAGTGTCAGGAGCATTGTCAGGATCAGCAGCAGTGACAGTGTCAGGAGCAGTGTCAGGAACAGTATCAGCGTCTGGAGCAGTGTCACGAGCAGTGTCAGGAGCAGCGCCAGTGACAGTATCAGGAGCAGTGTCAGTGTCACGAGCAGTGTCAGGAGTAGTTTCAGCAGCATTGTCAGTATCGGCAGCAGTGCCAGTGTCAGGAGCAGTGTGAGGAGCCGTGTCAGTGTCAGGAGCAGTGTCAGGAGCATTGTCAGTATCAGCAGCAGTGTCTGTGTCAGGAGCAGTGTCAGGAGCAGTTTCAGTGTCTGGAACAGAGACACGAGCCGTGTCAGGAGCAGTATCAGTCTCAGTAGCAGTGTCTGGAGCAGTGACAAGGTCAGGAGCAGAGCCAGTGTCAGTATCAGGAGCAGTGTCAGTGTCAGGAGCAGTGTCAGGAGTAGTGTCAGCAGCATTGTCAGTTTCGGCAGCAGTGCTAGTGTCAGGAGCAGTGTCAGGACCTGTGCCAGTGTCAGGACCAGTGTCAGGACCAGTGTCAGTGTCAGGAGCAGTGTCAGGACATGGGTCAGTGACAGGACCTGTGACAGTGTCTGGAGCAGTGCCAAGAGCAGTGCCAGTGTCAGTGACAGGAGCAGTGTCAGTGTCAGAAGCAGTGTCAGTAGCAGTGAGAGTGTCAGTATCAGGAGCAGTGCCAGTTTCAGGAGCAGTGTCAGAAGCAGTGTCAGGAGCATTGTCAGTATCAGCAGCAGTGTCTGTGTCAGGAGCAGTGTCAGGAGCAGTGTCAGTGTCAGGAGCAGAGTCAGGACCAGCGCCAATGTAAGGAGCAGTGTCAGGATCAGTGCCAGTGTCAGAAGCAGTCTCAGGACAAGTGTCAATTACAGGAGCAGTGTCAGTGTCAGGATCAGTCTCAGTCTCTGTGCCGGGAGCAGTGTCAGTGTCACAGTCACCGTCATGAGCAGTGTCAGAGTCAGTGACAGGAGCAGTGTCAGGAGCAGTGTCAGTGTCAGGAGCAACGTCACGAGCAGTGTCAGTAGCAGTGTCAGGAGCTTTGTCAGGATCAGCAGCAGTATCAGTGTCAGGAGCAGTGTCAGTGTCAGGAGCAGTGCCAAGAGCAGTGCCAGTGTCAGGAGCTGTGTGAGGAGCAGTGTCAGTTTCAGGAGCAGTGCCACAAGCAGTGTCAGTGTCAGCAGCAGTGTCACGAGCTGTGTCAGGAGCAGTGTCAGTGTCTGGAGCAGCGTCAGGAGCAGTGACAGGAGCAGTGTCAGTGTCAGGAGGAGTGTCAGGAGCAGTTTGAGGTGTAGTGTCAGTGTCAGGAGCAGTGTCAGTGTCAGGAGCAGCGTCAGTGTCATGAGCAGTTTGAGGTGTAGTGTCAGTGTCAGGAGCAGTGTCAGTGTCAGGAGCTATTTCCGGAGTAGTTTCATGTGCAGTCTCAGTGTCAGTGTCTGAAGCAGTGTCAGGAGCATTGTCAGGATCAGCAGCAGTGACAGTGTCAGGAGCAGTGTCAGGAACAGTATCAGCGTCTGGAGCAGTGTCACGAGCAGTGTCAGGAGCAGCGCCAGTGACAGTATCAGGAGCAGTGTCAGTGTCACGAGCAGTGTCAGGAGTAGTTTCAGCAGCATTGTCAGTATCGGCAGCAGTGCCAGTGTCAGGAGCAGTGTGAGGAGCCGTGTCAGTGTCAGGAGCAGTGTCAGGAGCATTGTCAGTATCAGCAGCAGTGTCTGTGTCAGGAGCAGTGTCAGGAGCAGTTTCAGTGTCTGGAACAGAGACACGAGCCGTGTCAGGAGCAGTATCAGTCTCAGTAGCAGTGTCTGGAGCAGTGACAAGGTCAGGAGCAGAGCCAGTGTCAGTATCAGGAGCAGTGTCAGTGTCAGGAGCAGTGTCAGGAGTAGTGTCAGCAGCATTGTCAGTTTCGGCAGCAGTGCTAGTGTCAGGAGCAGTGTCAGGACCTGTGCCAGTGTCAGGACCAGTGTCAGGACCAGTGTCAGTGTCAGGAGCAGTGTCAGGACATGGGTCAGTGACAGGACCTGTGACAGTGTCTGGAGCAGTGCCAAGAGCAGTGCCAGTGTCAGTGACAGGAGCAGTGTCAGTGTCAGAAGCAGTGTCAGTAGCAGTGAGAGTGTCAGTATCAGGAGCAGTGCCAGTTTCAGGAGCAGTGTCAGAAGCAGTGTCAGGAGCATTGTCAGTATCAGCAGCAGTGTCTGTGTCAGGAGCAGTGTCAGGAGCAGTGTCAGTGTCAGGAGCAGAGTCAGGACCAGCGCCAATGTAAGGAGCAGTGTCAGGATCAGTGCCAGTGTCAGAAGCAGTCTCAGGACAAGTGTCAATTACAGGAGCAGTGTCAGTGTCAGGATCAGTCTCAGTCTCTGTGCCGGGAGCAGTGTCAGTGTCACAGTCACCGTCATGAGCAGTGTCAGAGTCAGTGACAGGAGCAGTGTCAGTGTCAGTGTCAGGAGCAGTGTCAGGAGCAGTGTCAGTGTCAGGAGCATTGTCAGGACCAGTGCCAGTGTCAGGAGCAGTGTCAGTGTGAGCAGCAGTGTCATGAACAGTGGCAGGAGCAGTATCAGTGTCTGGAGCTGTGTCAGGAGCAGTGTCAGTGTCAGGAGGGGTGTCTCGAGCAGTGTCAGGAGCAGTGTCAGTGTCAGGAGCAGTGTCAGTAGCAGTGAGAGTGTCAGTATCAGGAGCAGTGTCAGTTTCAGGAGCAGTGTCAGAAGCAGTGACAGGAGCATTGTCAGTATCAGCTGAAGTGTCTGTGTCAGGAGCAGTGTCAGGAGCAGTGTCAGTGTCAGGAGCAGAGTCAGGACCAGCGCCAATGTAAGGAGCAGTGTCAGGATCAGTGCCAGTGTCAGAAGCAGTCTCAGGACAAGTGTCAGTTACAGGAGCAGTGTCAGTGTCAGGATCAGTCTCAGTGTCTGTGCCGGGAGCAGTGTCAGTGTCAGAGTCACTGTCATGAGCAGTGTCAGTGTCAGCGTTAGGAGCAGTGTCAGTGTCACTGTCAGGAGCTGTGTCAGGAGCTGTGTCAGGAGCAGTGTCAGTGTCAGAAGCAGTGTCTGGAGCAGTGTCATCGTCAGGAGCTGTGTCAGAAGTAGT
Organism: Calliopsis andreniformis; assembly: GCF_051401765.1. Classification (NCBI taxonomy): domain Eukaryota; kingdom Metazoa; phylum Arthropoda; class Insecta; order Hymenoptera; family Andrenidae; genus Calliopsis; species Calliopsis andreniformis. Next base: position 308,915 of record NW_027480696.1, on the reverse strand, counting down.
TTCAGGAGCAGTGTCAGTGTCAGTGTCTGGAGCAGTGTCAGGAGCAGTGCCAGGTTCAGGAGCAGTGTCAGTGTCAGGAGTTGTGTCAGGAGCAGTGTCAGGAGAAGTGTCAGTGACAGTATCTGTGTCAGGAGCAGTGTCAGTGTCTGGAGCAGTGTCAGGAGCAGTGTCAGGAGCAGGGTCAGTGTCAGAGCTGTGTCAGGAGCAGTGTCATGGAGCAGTGTCAGTGTAGGGAGCAGAGTCAGGAGAAATGTCACGAGCTGTGTCAGGAGCAGTGTCAGTGTCAGTAGCAGTGTGAGCAGCCGTGTCAGGGTCAGGAGCAGTTTCAGGAGCATTATCAGTGTCAGCAGCAGTGTCTGTGTCAGTAGCAGTGTCAGGACCAGTGCCAGTGTTAGGAGCAGTGTCAGTGTGAGCAGCAGTGTCAGGAACAGTGGCAGGTGAAGTTTCACTGTCACGAGCTGTGTCAGGAGCAGTGTCAGTGTCTGGAGCAACGTCGCGAGCAGTGTCAGTAGCAGTGTCAGGAGCTTTGTCAGGATCTGCAGCAGTATCAGTGTCAGGAGCAGTGTCAGTGTCAGGAGCAGTGCCAGGAGCAGTGCCAGTGTCAGGAGCAGTGTGAGGAGCAGTGTCAGTGTCAGGATCCGTCAGTGTCAATGTCAGGAGCAGTGTCAGGAGAATTCTCAGGATCAGCAGCCGTGTCAGTGTCAGGAGCAGTGTCAGTTACAGGAGCTATTTCAGGAGTTGTGTCAGGTGCAGTATCAGTTTCAGTGTCTGGAGCAGTGTCAAGAGCATTGTCAGGATCAGCAGCAGTGTGAGTGTAAGGAGCAGTGTCAGTAGCAGTGAGAGTGTCAGTATCAGCAGCAGTGTCTGTGTCAGGAGCAGTGTCAGGAGCAGTGTCAGTGTCAGGAGCAACGTCACGAGCAGTGTCAGTAGCAGTGTCAGGAGCTTTGTCAGGATCAGCAGCAGTATCAGTGTCAGGAGCAGTGTCAGTGTCAGGAGCAGTGTCAAGAGCAGTGCCAGTGTCAGGAGCTGTGTGAGGAGCAGTGTCAGTTTCAGGAGCAGTGCCACAAGCGGTGTCAGTGTCAGCAGCAGTGTCACGAGCTGTGTCAGTATCAGCAGCAGTGTCTGTGTCAGGAGCAGTGTCAGGAGCAGTTTCAGTGTCTGGAACAGAGACACGAGCCGTGTCAGGAGCAGTATCAGTCTCAGTAGCAGTGTCTGGAGCAGTGACAAGGTCAGGAGCAGAGCCAGTGTCAGTATCAGGAGCAGTGTCAGTGTCAGGAGCAGTGTCAGGAGTAGTGTCAGCAGCATTGTCAGTTTCGGCAGCAGTGCTAGTGTCAGGAGCAGTGTCAGGACCTGTGCCAGAGTCAGGACCAGTGTCAGGACCAGTGTCAGTGTCAGGAGCAGTGTCAGGACATGGGTCAGTGAGGGGACCTGTGACAGTGTCTGGCGCAGTGCCAAGAGCAGTGCCAGTGTCAGTGACAGGAGCAGTGTCAGTGTCAGAAGCAGTGTCAGTAGCAGTGAGAGTGTCAGTATCAGGAGCAGTGCCAGTTTCAGGAGCAGTGTCAGAAGCAGTGTCAGGAGCATTGTCAGTATCAGCAGCAGTGTCTGTGTCAGGAGCAGTGTCAGGAGCAGTGTCAGTGTCAGGAGCAGAGTCAGGACCAGCGCCAATGTAAGGAGCAGTGTCAGGATCAGTGCCAGTGTCAGAAGCAGTCTCAGGACAAGTGTCAATTACAGGAGCAGTGTCAGTGTCAGGATCAGTCTCAGTCTCTGTGCCGGGAGCAGTGTCAGTGTCACAGTCACCGTCATGAGCAGTGTCAGAGTCAGTGACAGGAGCAGTGTCAGTGTCAGTGTCAGGAGCAGTGTCAGGAGCAGTGTCAGTGTCAGGAGCATTGTCAGGACCAGTGCCAGTGTCAGGAGCAGTGTCAGTGTGAGCAGCAGTGTCAGGAACAGTGGCAGGAGCAGTGTCAGTGTCACGAGCTGTCTCAGGAGCAGTGTCAGTGTCTGGAGCAGAGTCGCAAGCAGTTCCAGGAGCAGTGTCAGTGTCAGTAGCAGTGTCAGGAGCAGTGCCAGGAGCAGTGTCAGTGTCAGGAGCAGTGTCAGGAGCTGTTTCAGGAGCACGGTAAGTGTCAGGAGCAGTGTCGGGACCAGTGCCAGTGTCAGAAGCTGTGTCAGGACCAGTGTCAGTGACAGGAGCAGTGTCAATGTCAGGAGCATCGTTCGGAGCCATGTCTGTGCCAGGAGCAGCGTCAGGAGCATTGTCAGTATCAGTAGCAGTGTCTGTGTCAGGAGCAGTGTCAGGAGCAGGGTCAGTGTCAGTAGCTGCGTCATCAGCAGTGTCAGTGTCAGTATCAGGAGCAGCGTCAGTGTCAGGGGCAGTGTCAGGAACAGTGACAGTGTCAGAAGCAGTGTCAGGACCAGTGTCACTGACAGGAGCAGTGTCAGAGTCAGTGGCAGTGTCAGGACCAGTGCCAGTGTCAGAGGCAGTGTCAGTACCAGTGTCAGTGACAAGAGCAGTGTCAGTGTCAGGAGCATTGTTCGGAGCAGTGCCAGTGTCAGGAGCAGTGTCAGGAGCAGTGTCAGGAGCAGTGTCAGTGCCAGGAGCAGTGACAGGAGCTGTGCCATGAGCAGTGTCTGTGTCAGGAGCAGTGTCAGGAGCAGTGTCAGTGTCAGGAGCTGTGTCTGGAGCAGTTTCAGGAGCAGTGTCAGTGACAGTAGCTTTGTCACGAGCAGTGTCCGTTTCAGCAGCAGTGTTAGGAACAGTGGCAGGGGCAGTGTCAGTGTCAGTAGCAGTGTCAGGAGCAGTGTCAGTGTCAGGATCAGCAGCAGCGTCAGTGTCAGGAGCAGTGGTAGTAGCAGTGACAGTGTCAGGAGCAGTGTCAGGTGCAGTGTCAGGAGCAGTGTCAGTGTCAGGAGCAGTGTCAGTGCCAGGAGCAGTGACAGGAGCTGTGCCATGAGCAGTGTCTGTGTCAGGAGCAGTGTCAGGAGCAGTGTCAGGAGCAGTGTCAGGAGCAGTGTCAGTGGCAGGAGCTGCGTCAGGAGCAGTGTCAGTGTCAGGAGCAGTGTCAGGAGCAGTGTCAGCGTCAGGAGCAGTGACAGGAGCAGTGTCGGTGTCAGGAGCAGTGTCAGTGTCAGTGGCAGGAGCAGTGTCAGGAGCAGTGTCAGTGTCTGCAGTAGTGTCACGAGCAGTGTCAGGAGCAGTGTCAGTGTCAGTAGCAGTGTCAGAAGCAGTGTAAGTGTCAGGAGCAGCGCCAGGGACAGTATCAGGAGCAGTGTCAGTGTCACGAGCAGTGTCAGGAGTAGTGTCAGGAGCAGGGTTAGTGTCAGGAGCTGTGTCAGTGTCAGGAGCTATTTCAGGAGTAGTTTCATGTGCAGTCTCAGTGTCAGTGTCTGGAGCAGTGTCAGGAGCATTGTCAGGATCAGCAGCAGTGACAGTGTCAGGAGCAGTGTCAGGAGCAGTATCAGCGTCTGGAGCAGTGTCACGAGCAGTGTCAGGAGCAGCGCCAGTGACAGTATCAGGAGCAGTGTCAGTGTCACGAGCAGTGTCAGGAGTTGTTTCAGCAGCATTGTCAGTATCGGCAGCAGTGCCAGTGTCAGGAGCAGTGCCAGGAGCAGTGTCAGTGTCAGGTGCAGTGTGAGGAGCCGTGTCAGTGTCAGGAGCAGTGTCAGGAGCATTGTCAGTATCAGCAGCAGTGTCTGTGTCAGGAGCAGTGTCAGAGTCAGGAGCAGTGTGAGGAGCAGTGTCAGTGTCAGGTGCAGTGTCAGCGTCAGGAGCATTGTCAGGATCAGCAGCAGTATGAGTGTCAGGAGCTGTGTCAGGATCAGTGTCAGTATCAGGAGCAGTGTCTGTGTCAGGAGCAGTGTCAGGAGCAGTGTCAGTGTCAGAAGCTGTGTCAGGAGCAGGGTCAGTGTCAGGATCAGTGTCAGGGGCAGTGCCAGTGTCAGTTGCTGTGTCTGGAGCAGCGTCAGGAGCAGTGACAGTGTCTGGAGCATTGTCAGGTCCTGTGCCAGTGTCAGGAGCAGTGTCAGTGTGAGCAGCAGTGTCAGGAACAGTGGCAGGAGCAGTGTCAGTGTCACGAGCTGTCTCAGGAGCAGTGTCAGTGTCTGGAGCAATGTCGCGAGCAGTTCCAGGAGCAGTGTCAGTGTCAGTAGCAGTGTCAGGAGCAGTGTCAGTGTCAGTGTCAGGAGCAGCGTCAGTGTCAGGAGCAGTGTCAGGACCAGTGCCAGTGTCAGAAGCAGTGTCAGGGCCAGTGTCAGTGACAGGAGCAGTGACAGTGTCAGGAGCATTGTCCGGAGCAGTGTCCGTGTCAGGAGCACTGTCAGGAGCATTGTCAGGATCAGCAGCAGCGTCAGTGTCAGGAGCAGTGGTAGTAGCAGTGACAGTGTCAGGAGCAGTGGTAGTAGCAGTGTCAGTGACAGGAGCAGTGTCAGGTGCAGTGTCAGGAGCAGTGTCAGGTTCAGGAGCATTGTCCGGAGAAGTGTCCGTGTCAGGAGAAGCATCAGGAGCATTGTCAGTAGCAGCAGCAGTGTCTGTGTCATGAGCAGTGTCAGGAGCAGCTCAGTGTCAGGTGCAGTGTGAGGAGCCGTGTCACGGTCAGGAGCAGTTTGAGGAGCATTGTCAGTATCAGCAGCAGTCTCTGTGTCAGTAGCAGTGTCAGGAGCAGTGTCAGTATGAAGAGCAGTGTGAGGAGCAGTGTAAGTGGCAGGAGCAGTGCCAGTGTCAGTGTTACTGTCATCAACAGTGTCAGCGTCAGTGTCAGGAGCACTGTCAGAAGCATTGTTAGGATCAGCAGCAGCGTCAGTGTCAGGAGCAGTGGTAGTAGCAGTGACAGTGTCAGGAGCAGTGTCAGGTGCAGTGTCAGGAGCTGTGTCAGTGTCAGGAGCAGTGTCAGTGCCAGGAGCAGTGACAGGAGCTGTGCCATGAGCAGTGTCTGTGTCAGGAGCAGTGTCAGGAGCAGTGTCAGGAGCAGTGTCAGGAGCAGTGTCAGTGGCAGGAGCTGCGTCAGGAGCAGTGTCAGTGTCAGGAGCAGTGTCAGGAGCAGTGTCAGCGTCAGGAGCAGTGACAGGAGCAGTGTCGATGTCAGGAGCAGTGTCAGTGTCAGTGTCAGGAGCAGTGTCAGGAGCAGTGCCAGTGTCTGCAGTAGTGTCACGAGCAGTGTCAGGAACAGTGTCAGTGTCAGTAGCAGTGTCAGAAGCAGTGTAAGTGTCAGGAGCAGCGCCAGGGACAGTATCAGGAGCAGTGTCAGTGTCACGAGCAGTGTCAGGAGTAGTGTCAGGAGCAGGGTTAGTGTCAGGAGCTGGGTTAGTGTCAGGAGCTGTGTCTGTGTCAGGAGCTATTTCAGGAGTAGTTTCATGTGCAGTCTCAGTGTCAGTGCCTGGAGCAGTGTCAGGAGCAGTGCCAGTTTCAGGAGCAGTGTCAGTGTTAGGAGTTGTGTCAGGAGAAGTGGTAGTAGCAGTGTCAGTGACAGGAGCAGTGTCAGGTGCAGTGTCTGTGTCAGGAGCAGTGTGAGGAGCAGTGTCAGTGTCTGGAGCAGTGTCAGGAGCAGTGTTAGGTTCAGGAGCAGTGTCAGTGTCAGGAGCTGTGTCTGGAGCAGTTTCAGGAGCAGTGTCAGTGACAGTAGCTTTGTCACGAGCAGTGTCCGTTTCAGCAGCAGTGTTAGGAACAGTGGCAGGGGCAGTGTCAGTGTCAGGAGCAGTGTCAGGAGCAGTGTCAGGAGCAGTGTCAGGAGCAGTGTCAGGAGCAGTGTCAGTCTCAGGTGCAGTGTCAGGAGCATTGTCAGGATCAGCAGCAGTATCTGTGTCTGGAGCAGTGTCATGAGCAGTGTCAGTGTCTGGAGCAGTGTCAGGACCAGTGCCAGTGTCAGAAGCAGTCTCAGGCCAAGTGTCAGTTACAGGAGCAGTGTCAGTGTCAGGATTAGTGTCAGTGTCTGTGCCGGGAGCAGTGACTGTGTCAGTGTCTCTGTCATGAGCAGTGTCAGTGTCAGTACCAGGAGCGGTGCCTGTGTCAGGAGCAGAGTCAGTGTCAGTACCAGGAGCAGTGCCGGTGTCAGGAGCAGTTTCAGGAGCAGTGTCAGGAGCAGTGCCAGGAGCAGTGTCAGAGTCAGTATCAGGAGCAGCGCTAGTGTCAGGAGCAGTGCCAGGAGCAGTGTCAGTGTCAGGAGCAGTGTCAGGAGCAGTGTCAGTGTCAGAAGCTGTGTCAGGAGCAGGGTCAGTGTCAGGATCAGTGTCAGGGGCAGTGCCAGTGTCAGTTGCTGTGTCTGGAGCAGCGTCAGGAGCAGTGACAGTGTCTGGAGCATTGTCAGGTCCTGTGCCAGTGTCAGGAGCAGTGTCAGTGTGAGCAGCAGTGTCAGGAACAGTGGCAGGAGCAGTGTCAGTGTCACGAACTGTCTCAGGAGCAGTGTCAGTGTCTGGAGCAATGTCGCGAGCAGTTCCAGGAGCAGTGTCAGTGTCAGTAGCAGTGTCAGGAGCAGTGTCAGTGTCAGTGTCAGGAGCAGCGTCAGTGTCAGGAGCAGTGTCAGGACCAGTGCCAGTGTCAGAAGCAGTGTCAGGGCCAGTGTCAGTGACAGGAGCAGTGACAGTGTCAGGAGCATTGTCCGGAGCAGTGTCCGTGTCAGGAGCACTGTCAGCAGCATTGTCAGGATCAGCAGCAGCGTCAGTGTCAGGAGCAGTGGTAGTAGCAGTGACAGTGTCAGGAGCAGTGGTAGTAGCAGTGTCAGTGACAGGAGCAGTGTCAGGTGCAGTGTCAGGAGCAGTGTCAGGTTCAGGAGCATTGTCCGGAGAAGTGTCCGTGTCAGGAGAAGCATCAGGAGCATTGTCAGTAGCAGCAGCAGTGTCTGTGTCATGAGCAGTGTCAGGAGCAGCTCAGTGTCAGGTGCAGTGTGAGGAGCCGTGTCACGGTCAGGAGCAGTTTGAGGAGCATTGTCAGTATCAGCAGCAGTCTCTGTGTCAGTAGCAGTGTCAGGAGCAGTGTCAGTATGAAGAGCAGTGTGAGGAGCAGTGTAAGTGGCAGGAGCAGTGTCAGTGTCAGTGTTACTGTCATCAACAGTGTCAGCGTCAGTGTCAGGAGCACTGTCAGAAGCATTGTTAGGATCAGCAGCAGCGTCAGTGTCAGGAGCAGTGGTAGTAGCAGTGACAGTGTCAGGAGCAGTGTCAGGTGCAGTGTCAGGAGCTGTGTCAGTGTCAGGAGCAGTGTCAGTGCCAGGAGCAGTGACAGGAGCTGTGCCATGAGCAGTGTCTGTGTCAGGAGCAGTGTCAGGAGCAGTGTCAGGAGCAGTGTCAGGAGCAGTGTCAGTGGCAGGAGCTGCGTCAGGAGCAGTGTCAGTGTCAGGAGCAGTGTCAGGAGCAGTGTCAGCGTCAGGAGCAGTGACAGGAGCAGTGTCGATGTCAGGAGCAGTGTCAGTGTCAGTGTCAGGAGCAGTGTCAGGAGCAGTGCCAGTGTCTGCAGTAGTGTCACGAGCAGTGTCAGGAACAGTGTCAGTGTCAGTAGCAGTGTCAGAAGCAGTGTAAGTGTCAGGAGCAGCGCCAGGGACAGTATCAGGAGCAGTGTCAGTGTCACGAGCAGTGTCAGGAGTAGTGTCAGGAGCAGGGTTAGTGTCAGGAGCAGGGTTAGTGTCAGGAGCTGTGTCTGTGTCAGGAGCTATTTCAGGAGTAGTTTCATGTGCAGTCTCAGTGTCATTGTCTGGAGCAGTGTCAGGATCATTGTCAGGATCAGCAGCAGTGACAGTGTCAGGAGCAGTGTCAGGAGCAGTATCAGCGTCTGGAGCAGTGTCACGAGCAGTGTCAGGAGCAGCGCCAGTGACAGTATCAGGAGCAGTGTCAGTGTCACGAGCTATTTCAGGAGTAGTTTCATGTGCAGTCTCAGGGTCTGTGTCTGGAGCAGTGTCAGGAGAATTGTCAGGATCAGCAGTAGTGACAGTGTCAGGAGCAGTGTCAGGAGCAGTGTCAGTGTCTGCAGTAGTGTCACGAGCAGTGTCAGGAGCAGTGTCAGTGTCAGTAGCAGTGTCAGAAGCAGTGTAAGTGTCAGGAGCAGCGCCAGGGACAGTATCAGGAGCAGTGTCAGTGTCACGAGCAGTGTCAGGAGTAGTGTCAGGAGCAGGGTTAGTGTCAGGAGCAGTGTCAGTGTCAGGAGCTATTTCCGGAGTAGTTTCATGTGCAGTCTCAGTGTCAGTGTCTGGAGCAGTGTCAGGAGCATTGTCAGGATCAGCAGCAGTGACAGTGTCAGGAGCAGTGTCAGGAGCAGTATCAGCGTCTGGAGCAGTGTCACGAGCAGTGTCAGGAGCAGCGCCAGTGACAGTATCAGGAGCAGTGTCAGTGTCACGAGCAGTGTCAGGAGTAGTTTCAGCAGCATTGTCAGTATCGGTAGCAGTGCCAGTGTCAGGAGCAGTGTGAGGAGCCGTGTCAGTGTCAGGAGCAGTGTCAGGAGCATTGTCAGTATCAGCAGCAGTGTCTGTGTCAGGAGCAGTGTCAGGAGCAGTTTCAGTGTCTGGAACAGAGACACGAGCCGTGTCAGGAGCAGTATCAGTCTCAGTAGCAGTGTCTGGAGCAGTGACAAGGTCAGGAGCAGAGCCAGTGTCAGTATCAGGAGCAGTGTCAGTGTCAGGAGCAGCATCAGGCGCATGCTCAGGATCAGCAGCAGTGTCAGTGTCAGCAGCAGTGTCAGGAGCTGTTCGAGGAGCAGTGTCAGTTTCAGGAGCTGTGTCACAAACAGTGTCAGTGTCAGCAGCAGTGTCAGGAGCAGTGTCAGTGTCAGGAGCATTGTCAGGACCAGTGCCAGTGTCTGGAGCAGTGTCAGTGTGAGCAGCAGTGTCAGGAACAGTGGCAGGAGCAGTGTCAGTGTCACGATCTGTCTCAGGAGCAGTGTCAGTGTCTGGAGCAGTGTCGCAAGCAGTTCCAGGAGCAGTGTCAGTGTCAGTAGCAGTGTC